>NC_041383.1:41943952-41946076 GCF_002162155.2 Triticum dicoccoides
CCGGTTCAGCACGAACCGTTGCTAAAGGCCAACCACGTGGCACGAGGCAGCTCCGGGGGCAGGGAGCCCTTTAGTACCGGTTGGTAACACCAACCGGTACTAAATGTTTGTGGGTTTTTGTTTTATTTTTTATTTTTCAATTAAATTTGTGTTATCAATTTAATTTAGGATTGTTTTACGTTATAGTGAGTTGTAGTGGTCATCATCATCATCATCATCATCATCATCATCGCATATTAATAAATAAATAAACTTTAGCTAGCTTAAAATCATCATAGTTGTCATTATAGTTACCACTACTATTTAATCATCATAGTCATTACCGCTAGCTATCTAATCACCAACATAATCATCGAGTTCACTTTGTAGCAGAAGCAAAGATATCATCGAGTTCAACATAATCATCAACAACATCAAAGTTCGGGACAATACGGACATGCATGAGAGAGGACAAGCTACTCCTGCTGCTCCCTCTCAGGTAGAATAGTATAGAACATGTATAGCTCTCCATCTTCATCATACTGGAACATGCAGATGAATCTGTCTCCTAATCTTGGGTTGCGCTTCTCCTTGCTGCCCCCTAGTACTTCTCTGCGATCGTTTATAATTTTGCTCCAATCTTTCACTATTAAGCATTCTTCGCTTTCAGAAATCCTGAATGCACTCATGTGTAATGTAGGAAATCTTGGTCGTAAGCTAACCATTGACATGCGACCTTTTGTCTCGATCCACTGAGGCACAACTGTCATCGGAAGTCCCTGTTGATGAAAGAACATCGTATAGTAATTAATATACTAAGCAATGAAAGTTTAGCTTCAAAAATAATGTATGCAAAATGCACTAATTAAGGACAAATAGTTAAAATCTTACCATCTTTCGATTATAGATGTGACCGTAGTTCAATACGATCATCATTGGTCGCACGTTTTGAGTACTAACATTTCTAAGTTCAGGAAAAAAATTTGTCTTGATAGTATTAAGATCCTCAAGCCATGAAACATAATGCCTTATCTCCTCGCAGTTTAGTTGAGCCCCGGGGCAGTAGTAGGTCCTGTCTACCAAGCGCCGGACATGTTTGCTTGAACTGAAATAAGCTGACAATACAAATTAGTTGTCAACTATTTTTGAATAAACTGTATCAAAGACATAAACATATGCATGCATGGTTGAGAAAATCTCACATAATGGTAGAACTGGAGGCGTTTGCACATCGACCCAGATGTCTATATTACCTTCAATATCATCTTCTGGACGAATATCAAAGGTGATAACCATATCAGGCTCAAACGCATAAGCCTTGCATAGTGCTTGCCAAGTTTTGCATTCAAAATGGGTGTATGTGTCTCCATTATCTAATTTGACGTTGAAAGTATACCCATGCTCCGTCTTCAAGTAAACTCTCTTTACCTCCATATCATCTATAACACTAAAACCTATCTTATCCAAGACAAAAATTCTTGCATGGCAGGGGATGCGCTAGTAGAATAGTGAAAATTTAAAATTATAAGTTGAAGCAAATGAAGCATAAGTCATGCTTTAAAATTATAAGTTGAAGCAAATGAAGCATATGTTTTGCATTCAAATAATAATTGCCGCTGTGACTTACTGTATCCACTTCGAATGTCTCACTGAGCTTGATGCTGAAGCGCCTACCATCAACAAGGAAATTTCTGTCGCACAGGCCGCGCTGGTCTTCACAGTGTTCGCACATAATGAAATCTTTTTCGTCGTCAGATGACATTTCCTATATGTTCATATAGGTGAAACATTAAACACTTATTACTATCTAACATTAATTAATATCTAGCCAATTCAAATATATATATCTAACTATATTCATCTCTAACATTGACATTACTATTAATTATTCAACTAGTTCAAATCTCAAATACCTAAATAAACTAGTTCGACAATTTTCTTACTAAAAATAAACTAGTTATATTAATTATTCAACTAGTTCAAATCTCACATACCTAAATAAACTAGTTCGACAATTTTCTTACTAAAAATAAAATAGTTATATTAATTATTCAACTAGTTCAAATCTCAAATACCTAAATAAACTAGTTCGACAATTTTCTTACCAAAAATAAACTAGTTATATTAATTATTCAGCTAGTTCAA
>NC_041383.1:41946457-41947232 GCF_002162155.2 Triticum dicoccoides
AATAAACTAGTTCGACAATTTTCTTACTAAAAATAAACTAGTTATATTAATAATTCAACTAGTTCAAATCTCACATACCTAAATAAACTAGTTCGACAATTTTCTTACTAAAAATAAACTAGTTCTATTAATTATTCAACTAGTTCAAATCTCAAATACCTAAATAAACTAGTTCGACAATTTTCTTACTAAAAATAAACTAGTTATATTAATTATTCAACTAGTTCAAATCTCATATACCTAAATAAACTAGTTCGACAATTTTCTTACTAAAAATAAACTAGTTATATTAATTATTCAACTAGTTCAAATCTCACATACCTAGCTAATTAATATCTAATTAAATTTTCTAAAAAACAGAAAACAGAAAACAGAAAATAAGTAAAAAAATGTGTGTGTGTGTGTATGTGTGTAGTGTGTGTATGTGTGTGTATATGTGTATGTGTGTGTACGCCGCCCCGTACGTTGCCGCCCCGTACGTACGAGCGGGGGCGCCGGTGTACGGTGCGGGGGCGGCGGCGTACGAGGCGGGGGCGCCGGCGTACGCGCGGAGCGGGGGGCGCGAGAGACGTACGGGACCGCGGCGACGACGACGGACGGGGGCGGCGTTCGGGGCGGCGGCGCGAGACGACGACGACGGGCGGCGGGGTGGACAGCGACGACGACGACGGACGACGGGCGACGGGCGGCGATGACGGGATCGAGCGGCGCGCGGCGATGTTGCGAGAGGTTGGAGACGAAGTGGGGAGATGTAACTGAATTTCGTAAGTGCTAT
>NC_041383.1:41947242-41951792 GCF_002162155.2 Triticum dicoccoides
GTACGGTGCGGGGGCGGCGGCGTACGAGGCGGGGGCGCCGGCGTACGCGCGGAGCGGGGGGCGCGAGAGACGTACGGGACCGCGGCGACGACGACGGACGGCGGCGGCGTTCGGGGCGGCGGCGCGAGACGACGACGACGGGCGGCGGGGTGGACAGCGACGACGACGACGGACGACGGGCGACGGGCGGCGATGACGGGATCGAGCGGCGCGCGGCGATGTTGCGAGAGGTTGGAGACGAAGTGGGGAGATGTAACTGAATTTCGTAAGTGCTATATATATAGGATGGGCCTTTAGTACTGGTTGGAGCCACCAACCGGTACTAAAGGCCAACTTTGGCTAGGCCAAGAGGCCGGAAGAGCAGGCCTTTAGTACCGGTTGGTGGCTCCAACCGGTACTAAAGATCACCCTTTAGTACCGGTTGGAGCCACCAACCGGTACTAAAGGCCTCGCGCTGCCACCCCAAAGTTTAGTCCCACCTCGCCGGGCGAAGGGTAGCTGCACTGGTTTATAAACCCAGCCGCGGCTACTTCTTTGAACTCCTCTATATAGCAGGCTTGTGGGCCTAAATTCTGCGCGCTGCCCTGTGAGTCTGCTGGGCCTTTAAGGCCTGTAATTGCACGCCCGTGGCCTAGCAGGCCCACAGGACAGCGCCCCAATTTTTTTTATAGTTTTTTTCTTTTCTGCTTTATTTTCTTCTATTTATTTCTGCGTAGTTTTTTTGTATAGTTTTTTCTTTTCTGTTATATTTATTTTCTTCTATTTATTTATGAGTAGTTTTTCATCTAGTTTGCCAAAATTCAACATTTTGTAGTGATTTTCAATTTCACGGTCATTTTATATAGTTTTTTTCTTTTCAGCTATAGTTTTTTTTTCTGCTATTTTTTCTTTTCTGCAAAACTTGATGGTCAAAGTCTGGAGTTATAACCAATGTTTAAAAAAAAGAAATGCCGACGTGCAAGTAGTTTTTGCCATAACAGAAGAAGTCCGGAGTTGTAATAAGTTATTAAAAATAAAAAAGAGGTGCAATGCTCGTTAATTTGCTTCAAGCCTTTCGGAATAGTGTAAACTGCACTGCGCATAGCTCCGTGCAGTCTATCATATTCCTGAAGGCTTGAAGCTAAGCAACGTGAGCATTGAGCCTCTTCTTCATCGTCTCTGCACTCAGGGCTTATAAACCGCTCCTAGTCCCTCTCTCTTCGCGAGGTGGGACTAAAAAACAGCTTACTAAGAAACTGTAGTACTGATTCATCCATGAACCGGTACTAAAGGTGCTCATGGGGCCCCAGTCTTACCTGACACAACCTCATTAGTACCAGTTCGTGGCACGAACCGGTGCTAAAGGTTAGCCATGAACCGGTACTAAACAGCTCCTCCCGCCTAGCAGTTGGAACCGGTACTTAAGAGCTCCTCCCGCCTAGCAGTTGAATGGTGCATACTGAATGCACAAAAAGTCTGGAGTTGTAATAAGTTTAAAAAATGAAATGCTTTTGTAACAGATGAGTTTAATTTCGTCATAAACCCGAATACTTCGAAAGAGATTGTCCAGTTTGTAAACGAAGTGCATCCAGTTTTTGCCGTAACCCTCTCTACTTTTTTGAACATGATATGTGGGTGAAATGATGATACCATGCCAAGTTTCAACTTTTTCAGAGTTCATTTGTAGTGCTTTTCAATTTCCAGGTCATTTAGTTCTCAAAACAAATCATTAAATGCATGAAAAATAGCAAATGAAGGCATAAACGATTGAAAGTTGATGGTGTCACTTTGAATGGTGCATACTGAACGCAAAAAATATAAGAGCATTTAGATCATGATCTTATATTTCTTTACAGTCTAAATTGTCAATATGATCTTATAACATCAAAAATACTTTGATCATCAATGATCTTTGTGTGTACAATGTGAATTGTCAATATGAGTCATCAACGATTTATAAACCGATGAAGACTCATATTGCGGCCACAAATTCTACACATAGAGTTCAATGAAGACCAAGTGCTTGTGATAGTTTGAGAAATAACATATTTAAGGTGGTAAAAGGCTTGTTAGGGGAGCGAGGTGGGACTAAAAATAGCTTGCCATAACCTCATTAGTACCGGTTCATGGTACGAACAGGCACTAAATGGTGATGGTGGGCCATAGCCTGACCGCGGGCTGACACAGCCTCTTTACTACCGGTTCGTGGCATGAACCGGTACTAAAGGTTCGCCACGAACCGGTGCTATTGATCGCCGCCACGAACCGGCACTAGTGTACACAGTAGTGCCGGCTGAAATTCAAACCGGCACTATTGTGCTTCACATTTGACCCTTTTTCTACTAGTGAGGGGTGGATAGAGTAAACAAAATAGGAAAGTCTTGTAGAGTAAACCAGCCCGCAGGCTAAACCATGGCGGTGACAGTTCAAAAAATATGAAAGTGTCGCGTTCACTATGCCACCCATCCCCATGACATACCATACACGGGATCCTTCCTCCATGCATAGTTTAAAAACCCGGACCGATGATCAAACCAGTGGAAGGGGTTCTGGCTGGCATGCCAAGGCGCCGGTGGAAGGGGCTGTTGCGGATGGCGCGACGCCCCACCCTGGGCGGCCTGCGGCGGCTGCTGCTGCTTGCGGCCGCCACGGCCATGGCAGCCCCCGCGGCGCTCGGCGGGGGGCGGGGTCGGCGCCGGCTGGTGCTGCAGTTAGGGAAACCCTGGCGGCGGCTGCGCCTGGAAGGGGCCCGGGCAGGCCATGGCAGGGGAGTCGGGGCGGTCGGTGGCGCGCCACTGTGGGTACCGGCGGTGAGTGCTGTGTGGGTAGCCGGTGTGCGCGACATCTGCATCCTCCTCTCCTTCAGCTTTAGGTACGCGACGATCTTGGGGAAGCCTGGGTCGGTGATGAGGGGGATGTTGGAGGCAGTGTTCCCGAAGTCATCGTTCAGGCCGGCGATGAGGGTGTTGAGAAGAAGCTCGTCGGAGACCGTCTCACAGAGGTCATGGAGCTCGTCAACGAGCTTCTTGAGGCGCTTGTAGTAGTCGTCAACGGACGAGTCGAGCTGCTGGCACCCAAAGAACTCACCGTACAAGAAAACCTTGCGCTGGAGCGCGTTGTCGGTGAAGAGACCGTTGAGCTTGGTCCAAATGGCGTGCGCATCATTGTCGGCGGAGACCACCGTGTGGAAGAGGTCCTTCGAGATGATGGTGTAGAACCAACGGATGAGGGTGGCGTCGATGGACATCCACTCCTCATTGTCCTCCATGAAGCAGGGATCCACGAAGCCATCGATGTGGTCCCGGAGGTTGTACTCACGGAACACAAGGGAGAAGTACGTCTTCCAGGCGTAGTAGGTGGAGGTGAGATGATCGAGGACGACGGGAACCCGAGCGAGGATGTTGAGATCGCGGATGATGATGGAGTCGGGGCTGTCGAATGGGTTGGTGCGGCAGCTGCGGGTGGTGCCAGAGGAACCGGGAGAGGCCATGGGCTCGGGAGGAGAGGTGGTGCGGTGGCACGCGGGGAGGGCGGCGCGGTAGAGGAGAGGGGGCGCGGCTTACGGCGGTGTGGCGTGGAGTAGGCGGAAGCATGGGGAAGGGGGCGGCGGCGTGATGCGGCGGCGGCGGCGGCGGCGATTGGATCGTGGCGGCGGCGGCAAGGGTTAGTGTTAGGATCGCAGGTATGATATCATGTTGGAAACGAGAGTTTTGGCAATGCTACTCGATGTATTGATCGATGCATAGTGCACGTATATATGAAGTATAAAGTGGGCCTCAACCTCAACTATACAAGGACTAGGAGGTGGGCCGAATTACATAATATACATGCACAAACAATATGTTCAACAAGTACGTGGTAGTCAAGACAAATAAAGAGTGTGGGAGAGAAAGGAAGAGAGAGAAAGAGACGGAGTGAGAGAGGTGCTCGAGACAAATAAAGCGTGTGGGATAGAGTGGGAGATGGAGAGAGAGGGAGATAGAGAGGTGGTTGAGGTACTTATACTTAAGAAGGGAAGAGTCATTGATATTGTTGGTGCAAGAGAAGGAAATGTTGATTCTATAGCAATTATGTACATAACGCAATTATCGCAAAAGTGCCACGTGACCACGACGAAGATGTTGGTCATATTCGGAAAGAAGTTCCCATTGCACAAACATAAAGTTCGCCACACTCAATATGAGATCCACAAGACGCATACATGTTCTCTCGCAGTCATACGATTAGCGAATGAATCAAATACAGAGATAGAGACATGTGGTTCGAGGACATATCCCATCCGCGACAAATCCCAGGCCATGCCCGACCACACCTACCCGGAGCACAGGCTCCGATCCGCCCCGGGCCTCAAACTGGCCTGCCCGAGCACGAACCTAGATTTGAACCTCCCCCGTTCCGCGTGCGGCTAGCACCAATGGCACCCGCCCAGCCCCGTGTACCGTCGGTCCACATCCAGGAGAAGGAGACCACCACCACCATCTTGCGCCATCCCGCGGGACACCGGCGCCGCGCCGTCGAAGCCCCCACAGGCCCGCTACGTCGCCCTGCCAAGCTAAGGGCCTGGACCCCCC
>NC_041383.1:41952476-41966564 GCF_002162155.2 Triticum dicoccoides
GCCACCTTGGCCCGCACCCCCTGCCGACCAAGACCAGCCGTCGTGTGCAGGTGTGCGCCTTCCCCGCCGCCGGCCAGCCAGCAGCAGGCAGCGGATGAGGGAGGCCCGCCAGAACCACTCGACGCCCCCTGACCCAGATCTGGACGCCGGTCGCCGCCTTGGGACGCAACTCAGCCTGGACGGCACGAGCGGGCTTTGCGGCTCGCTCGTGGCCCGTTTAGGACCGGCCCGTACGGTCCAGGCCCGATAGGAAAATAAGCCGGTCCGAGCCCAGCAAAAGAGACCGAAAAAAATTCGGTCCGGTCCGGTCTTTAACCGGGCCGACCGAGCGGACCGATGGCCCAAAGCCCATCAACTGTGTAACACATCGAGGCCCCAAGCCCCCGAGCCGAGCAACCCCCCTCCCCTCGTTCCATTCCCCTCCTCGCTCGATTCGGCAGCGCCTCCTCCTCTGTTCGATCCCTAACCCTAACCCTAAGGCGACGGCGCCGTTGCCCGCGGCCTCTCCCTTCACCGACGGCGTCGTTGCCCGCGGCCTCTCCCTTCACCGACGGCGCCGTTGCCCGCGGCCTCTCCCTTCACCGACGGCGCCATCTCGTCCGAGTCCGAGCTGGAGGAGCACGTGTACATCGGGGAGGAAGCAGGGCCAGCACGCCGTGGGGAGGCAGCAAGGCCAGCACGCCGTGGGGAGGAAGCAGGGCCAGCACGCCGTGGGGAGGCAGCAAGGCCAGCACGCCGTCGGTCCGTGCTGAGGTCCGTCCTTCCCTGGTTCCTCACCGAGCGCCACGAAGAAGAAGAGGTAATCTTTCTGTAACTTGTACCATGGGATGTGGGCTTACGATTGAGGGAGGCTGCTGCGGATGGTACATGCCTGTGAATTGTGCATGAGAGGATTGAGTTGTAGCATATGGGCACTAGGTGTTGCTTGACCTGATAGTAATACGGGGGGCACTGCAAAGTTGGGATCTCTCTTTTTCTGAATCCACATATCAGATGTCTGATGTCTCTACCTGTAAAGGATACCCAAAATATTAAATCAAGTAGGCCATGTATGAAATTTTGTGAGTGAACTCTCTAAATACAAGTAGAATTATGTACCCATATAAAATTCAGACTAAATGTGAACTCCCTAAATACAAGCAGAATTATGTATTCCAGGAGTATGTAACAAGCAGAAAATAATTATGTACTCCAGGAGTATCTAACAAGCTGAAAATAATTTTAATCAATATAAATTTCAGACTCCACGTCCATGATTTGTACCTGTTTGATGTGCTGTTTTTTTTGTAGATAATGGTCAGGAGATAATTATGTTTATTTGAACTAGCACTAGATGATTTTCTATGCTACAAAAAAGAAGAAGATGAATTATTTGCGCTTGATTAATGTACTAACTGCAGATATTATGTGCTGTTTTTTGTAGATAATGGTGAAGGAGAAGGGGAATGAGAAGGGAAAGGGTGCTGGTAAGGAGAATGCTGTTTTTTGTAGATATGCTTTCTAATTCACTCCAATGCTATCATCTTTGATCCTAGGTACAAGATGGGTTACATAGAGTGGGCCTTTGGAGAACTATAGGGAAAGGGTGCTGGTAAGGAGAATGCTGTTTTTTGTAGATATGCTTTCCAATTTGAACTATATGCTGTCCAAATTTAGTCATGTGCTTGCTGTCCAATTAGTTGTGGATGTGATATTCCTGCTGTTTCGGTCCAAAATTATGTGAAGAAACTTATCTAAAAACTGTGGTGATCAATGTTTGTGCATGTGATTTTTGTGATATTGTTCCTCTCAAAATCATTTGTTTTGATGTCCAAAATACAAATAAAATGCTGTCCAAATGTAGTTATGACATACTAGTGGCCAACAAAGCACTCCCAGGCTGTTAAACAGAGTCCCAGCCATCGGTCCGTTCGGTCCAGTCGGGCTGACCGAGCTTTGCTCCTCTCGGTCCGGTCCTGGAAAAATGGCTCGCTGGCCACCTCGGTCCGGTCCGGACCGGACCGGCCGCGGCCGGTCCAAAGGCTGGCTCAGTCAAAGCCCGGACCGGACCGGACCGCGTCCACCCTGAGACGCAACCGCCGCGCCTCGACCAACCGCTCTACCGCCGCCGCAGTACACGCCACCTCGCCGCGGAGCCGCGCGTCCGCCCGTCGCCTCTGCCCAGGACGGGTATGCTGCCGCCAGCCACCGCGATGGCGGAGCTGGGCCCGGAGCAAGCGCAGCCGCCTGGGTCGCCCGGGGGGAGGGGGGTGGTGACGCGGGGGCAAGACAGGTAGCTTCTACAATAGAATGTGATCCATCCCATAAAAGTTCACCTCGTTCAAAAATGAAACGATTCTAGAAGCCTCTCTCGCCTCCTCACGAGACCCGTGGATCCCACAATGTCATCTGGCTTGCTTCAGGAGGACATGCCAAGCGGCGTTGCGGGAACGCATGCTGTTGCCCGCCGTTTGCTATTGCTAGGACCTACACTGCTGTGCCTCTGTGAAACTGGGTAGACGGGCAGGACCAATGCTAAGCTGTCAGTCCGTGAGCATGTGTAGCAGGCTAGCAGCCTTTGACTTGTGACTTGTGAGTATGCAAGGAGGGATATGCTGCAAGCTCCAGTAGCCGTATCTCGTAAAACGATATGCGTAGAAGGAGCTAAAAGAAGAAAGATGCAGAGTCTCATTAGAGCATGGTTAATAGTATAACCAGCTGCTGGCTATAAGCAAGTGTCATGTCATTTGCAGCTCATTTTATAGCCAACATATACAATAGTACATCCAAAGAGTGTACTACTTTTTTATTATGTGGCCCGCCTTTCATTCTCACAAAATGCCTAGGAGCACGTGCTAGAGCTGGCTCTTCACGAAGAGTCCGCTTACCTTCTCTCTCCTCTTCTCTTTTCTCCAACTAAGCAAAAATATACTAATTTAATCCTCATAGCCCGATGAGTCAGCTCTATTGTACTTGCTCATACTAATCTCATCTTGGTCTGATTCAGAAGATAAATCATTAATCCGACGCGGCACGCTCGGCACCGAAGGCACAGTCCCATGCCCATCCATCCTGCGCGCATCCACGTCACGAGTAATCAGTCTTCTCGATGATTTTCATGTTTCCTTAATGAACTGTTTTATGTCCAAAAATACCGCAGTCACAACTACTCTGAAGACATAAAACAGCTTGTGAACGATGAAGCTTTGTGGTATATGCACACAGCCCCGCCTTAAGATGATAACATAAAAGTGCTCTGCCTATTTAACAGATGTTTCAACTTGAAAATGCGACTGGCAGACTGGGTAGGTGTAAAATGGCGACGATTTTGGAAAAGAGAATGTGAGGGTAGTGGTATTGCAGTACAGTCTATAGCTTCAAGTTACAAAATTAAACACACGAGAAGTAGTCTCTCGACCTGACCTTCTATTTTCTGTACGTCGCTCCATATATGAACATCCACGGGATAACGACAATGGCCTACTTGCATTCCGGTGACATAGTGGTGCTGGCTATAGCTGCTCGTGAATGGGATCACAGACCACATCCATCTTTGCTATAGAGCATCGTTGAAAGGAGCGCCGACAGAATACGTGAGGCAATCTCTGATCCCAAGATTCCAGGAAGTTGTCGTCGTTTGTCTCGGGGTTGAGCATTGACTTATTCCGTTCATCTCCACAACCAGTTTTGGTGAGTATTTACCAGGACCTTGCGGTAAATATTCTTCCCTCTTTTTTAGTTTTGATTATATGGCAACACATGAAACTTTTTTTAATACAGTACAATCAAAGTCGCTCACACACATGAGCATACACTCATCCTATGAATGCACGTATGGACATCCTACCCCTATGAGCACCTTCGAGAGACTGAGCGGGCATACCATTGTGAGATTTTACGAAGTCGTCTCAGTGGCCTTGCAGTCAATTAGAATGTCTCCTCCCACTGAACGAACATCGCCGGAAGCCAGTAATAAATCCAGAGAAATGCGAGCACCAATATCAAGTCTGGGATTTGAACCCAGTGGGTTGGGGGTACCACTGTTCTCCTAACCATCCAACCAGGTTGGTTAAAACAGATTGCAAAAAAATGACGTGACAGATACTGCTTGTAAAATGCAGCGCTAGGCTGGAGCAAGTCAGGACGACAAAGATGGGCGGAGTGGAGGTGGTGCATGCTTGGGGGGCAGAGATGATGGATGCGGGCATGCGGAGGTGTGACCAGATCTTGTCCTCAAGCGGTGCGGGTCGTGCGTGGCGAGCGCTACGGGGCGTCCGCCCCTTCCATGTCCGTCAGTTGGCGGAGGTGGCGGCACGACAGTGGTGGTTGGCCTCTCCTTCCTCTGCTCGTGTGGCTTGGACCCACGAGCGGTGGTGGACCCTGTTAGACGGTGATCTCCGCTAGCTTGCGTAGGTGGCTGGTCGATGGTGGCAGAGGCTACCCGGGGAGGGAGGCAGAGGGGGCCTCCCAGCCTTGCCGTCGCCAAAATCTGGACGAGACAGAATGGTCGCGACGGTGGCTGTATTCCTCGATGATGTGGTGGGGTGGTCTCGGAGGCACTTTTTCCTTTACCAGTCGGCGGCTTCCGTGTGCCTGGAGCTGAGCTGTGGTCCCGGAGGCCGGGTCAACGGGACAGGTGGTGGGAGTCACGGTGGTCGTGGGCAGATCTCGTGGCTCAAGTGCGGGTTGGTTGCCATGGTACATGCGAACCTACATTTCGTCTGGCACTCGCGGGCATCGGTGCGATATGGCGGCAGGTTTGGGCTCCTCCAAACTCCAGTCCTCCTTCCTTCTTCACAAATCTTCTTCCTTCCAACGCGGCAGATCCTTTTCAAGAATCAAGAGGCCGTGGGGAGGACCAAGAATGGGTGAACGACGGCCGGCAGGGAGGACCTGATTCAACTGAAGGAAAGGAAAATTGAGGCCATCTCCCGATCTCCGATTTTTAAGGGTCGTCGCGGCAAATAACAGGTAATCCCATGAGCCCTTGACTTTGAGTTTCGATTTCCGCCCGCTATTTAGTTCTGTTAAAATCTTATATTCCCTTCTATCTATATTAATTGTCACACACTCGTGGATCGGGGGGTGTAGTTAATTTTATTCTTTTTTTTCATCTATTAGGCGTCTAGTATTGCAAAGAACACTAAATGAGTTTAAGTAAAGAACTAAAGACTATAAAACCAACAATATGTACGATTCTCTTGATAATTTCAATTGGTATGTAAAATTTTATGATCTGTTTATGTAGTGTTTTTTCATGAGATAAGACCCATTTTAGAGGTTCGCACAGGGCCTCCATTTTTGTTGGCTCGGCCCTGGCGAGGAGATGTGTGTCCACGTGTGCCTCTAGCTCAACCTCCTCGCGGCAGCCACCCCAACACGGCTGCTGGTGCAGCGCAACTGCGACAAATTCCATTGGAGCCGTGCCACCGTCGCCTCCTGGCTCTTGTCGCGTGCGAGCTACCTCTGGCACCATCAGCGGCGAGGAGAAAAAGTGGATGCGATGGATGGGATGGATAGGACTCTAGCGCAAGGATAGGACTCTAGCTACCTTGCGCTGGGTGAGGGGGAGGGAGATAAGGTCATGGGGGAGGGGGGTCGTTCGCGCTAGGACTCGATCCAGCGACCGATTCCTTTGGGTTGACGTGGTGACGCTCTCTGCCATACGATTCAGGTTGGTCGTCCCACAACCAGTTTGTAGTTCGCTACGAGTTCCTTGATAACTGAAGATCGCTAGTTAAGATTTTCCTAAAAAAGCTCATCAAGGCTTCATGATTATTTACCGTGAGGGGAAAACTACCGGATTTACTGGGACACAGTCAATGCCCCCCACCCCCCACCTCTCAGAGAAGTCAGCCCGTGAAAACTGACAAGGTAATGTTTGTCGCAAGCTGGTTGCTCGGCAGAATGTTGCAGTCTCTTACCACCATGCCTTCACGAGTCACTCTAGATCCAGTTTCTTTTGATTTTTTTTATTTCATGCCAAAGTATAGTCTACTCTCTCCATTTGCATGTGCACGCGGCTGGGTAATGGAGACTTGCGGAGGTTCCTCGGCTTTGGAACCGAGACGAGGCAGAGCTGCTGGAGCACATGGCGATCTTGTGACAAGCTGAGTAGGAAAGTGGTTGACTCGTTTGACTGCTTGCTATGGCTCCCATCTGCTAGGGGTGGATGCACCTGTAGCTAGCTTTCCTTCTGTTTGTACGCTGCAACAGGTGTATCCTCTTCAACAACACTAGCCCTTGACCAGTTGACCTGCTTTATTGATGATCTCGTGTATCTTCATCGTTAGTAATACTACTCTTGAGAACTTTAGGTAAGTGTGGTTAGCGTATCATGTCCTCATCATACACGACCAAAATAATTAGTTGTGATTTGCATTGGACTAAGAGTACTATGAGTGCAAGTCCTTGCTACAAATTGTACTATGTACGTAGCTGCTGCCAAATACTACTCCCTCCGATCCACAATAAGCATCGCAGCTTGAAACTAAGATTAAACTAACCTTAGTATAAAAAACTAAAGCACTCGAAGGGAGTAGTAATTGGTATTAGAGTCAGATTAGGCTTAAACAGCGATCAAGCTTGCCGTGTAATTAGATTAGAAAAGTGTTTCTGTTAGCTAGGTGGTGTCCGTGAAGAACTTGGTTTTGTGGGTTGGTTGGGTCGGCTGTGTGTCTATATATATACAGCCAAGGCACAAACTTGTGACATGAAATATTGAGAAGAGAATTGAAGAGAAAAATAGGGTCATAAGCTTGCCGTGTAACCTGATTTATTAGCTGCTACAAATACAGCGAGATGATTTTCTACCTGAGTTGGTCTGTATCCGCACTGACCAATATCTGACGGGCGACCTGAAAAAGACCATACTTGGCCTCGACAGCGCCAGTGCCAGTTAATCGCCCCGCCATACTCAACCAAAAGAATAAGCATAGACACTTGCTTCATAGTCAGAGGGACTAAGTTGTTTGGCGGTTCAAGGTACTGGAAACAGAACTAGTATATTAAGCAGAAAATCTCCCGTTCATAATCAAAGCGGCCGAACCATTGATAATGGTGGAACTCCGGCTTCCGTTGCCTCGCGCCACCATCTCCCAAACCCTCCATTTTCCAATCAGACGATAGTAGTAGCGGTAAAGGACTACAGGCCAATCAATAGCTGTGGATGGTGGCGGTACTGATTACACGCACGTACTGCTGTTTGCGCGGCCGAGACGAGTTACAAACTTACAATGTACACTCTTTTTGGATGCATGGCAGGGCTTTTCGTCTACAAAAACGTCTTCATCATGCCCGAGTTTCATTTACTAGTCTGAACGGTGCAGAACCATTTTAGTTTACCTAGACGAAAACGGCATGGGTTTACCTGTCTGGACCAGCGCGACCCAGTCCACTTACTAGTCCAGAAGGTGCTGAACCTTTCATTTGGCTAGAAGAAAATAACAGTTTTCACATGTCACTGCAGTACAAAACTTTTGGTAAATGACCATCATCAGCCAATTCAGAAGGTTGCCCCAAGTAGCTCCTGTCCATCCCTGCCGGTTGAGAAAGGCGCCACACCTTTTGTCTCGAGTAAGCCTGCAAAAACAGAGAGTAGGCTGCCATTCTGGGACTACGCCTCTAGAAAGGTTCAGCTTACCATTCAATGTTTAAAATTGCCGGCTATTGAAAAAAGCGGCACCCACTAGCGGCAGCAGTGAGCAGCTATTGCCAGCAATAGCTGCCGCTATGCCAAATAGCGGTTTTGCAGAATACATGCAAGAATTTCGAAAATAAGTGCAAGATACATGTCAAACTGCAGAAATTCAGCATCGATTAAATAGTTGAGACAAAAAGAAACATAATAACTGAACCATAAGATCATCCATTAAGCCAACTTTCAGCAATCGTCTCAAGCGACAAAGCAAATGGTTCGGTAGACATTGGACCGTCTCAAGCGACAAAGCAAATAGTTCGACACTGGACACAGACTGACATACTATATAACAGAGCATTGAGTACCTCAAAAAGATGAACTAGTAAGAGTTTTGCAGGTAAATAATCCATAAAGGTAATGGTGCATTCTCTTCTATTCTTCTCCAGAATCTGAAGGAGACTTGTCAGTCAACGATTCAGAAGAAGAAGCAGCTTGCGGCATTGTTTCAACACACATAGCCATCAAGGACTGCAGGCTCACGGTCTTGATTTTCTTCCTAGGCCGAGAACTCCTCTTCCTTTTGGCTTGTCCCTGTGATGATGATGCCCTGTTTGGTGCCTCTTCCGATGCATCTTCATGAGCTTTCTCTTGTTCTTCATTTGCTTCTGTAGTTGGTTCTTTCCCAGTGATGAACTCATTGTCATAATCAGCAAGAACATCATCTACTTCTTTCTCTATGGGATCTCTGTTTTTGTTCTCTCTCTTGTTCCTTAGTTTAGAGTTCAATTTCACAAACACAAGATCCCTCATCCTGTCATGCAGCAGCCTATTGCGCTTCTTTGTATGAACCTAAAAGTTCATAAAAATTAAATACTTATAACAAATGTAGGAAACAGAAAACCCAATTGTATAAACTGCAAAGATATAATGTGTTACCTCTTCGAAAGCTGACCAGTTCCTCTCACAAGCTGATGAGCTGCATGTCAAATTAAGAATCCTAGATGCTAAAGTTCTCAACTTTGGTGTGCTGGTGCCATGGTTCAGCCACCATTTTGCTGCACATTATACAAGTTAATGGTTAAAGAAATGGAAACAAAATCATTTTATTCATCAATCATATTTGCTACAATAACTAACCTGGATTAAAATTCTTGTTTCTCCTTTGCCTTATAGCAATCTCATGGCTGAAAGATCCTTGCTGATCTTGATTCATGTTAAGTTCTTCAATTACAATGTCTTGGGTTTCTTCATCCTCAATCATCTTGCAAATGCATGTAATAACAACAGCTCTAAATGATCCATCGTGCTCAATCTCTGACTTGTTTGGGTAATAATAGTGAGGATTCAAATAGTAGCCAGCCAAGTGGAGAGGAGCACTACTAGGGAAAAGCCTATACACAGAATCTTAGCAGCAGCGCGGCTCAAAAAGGAGCGCTGCTGCTAATTAGTAGCAGCGCGTGTGCGGGAAATACGCTGCTGATAGTTTTTTAGCAGTAGCGCGCTCGGTGTAAACCGCGCTGCTACAAATATCGACCGGCGGTGTTCACCTAACTCCATTTAGCAGTAGCGCGGTGGCGCGAACCGCGCTACTGCTACGGATGTAGTAGTAGCGCGCTTTTTATGAGATCGCAGCTGCTAAATTTCAAATTGGCACACTTTTTTGTCCCTGTTAGCAGTAGCGTCGTCGCCCAAAGCGCGCTGCTGCTAATTCCTTAGCAGCAGCGCGTTTTATCTCCCGCGCTACTGCTAACCCTCACCAACCCACCACCTTTTCCCCACCTGTCCCTCCCCTTCCCCTCCTCTCTTCCCTTCCCCCTACCTCCCCCACATGCTCCCACTCTCACTCTTCTTCTTCCTCAATACTTCTCCCCCATTACTCTCTCTCTTCTATCCACCTTTCTCTCTCTTCATTACTCCTACCTAACTACACCACCTCCATTAATGCATCTCCTTTCTCTTTTTACTTTCCCCTCCACTAGTTGTAGTTGTCTCCTCCCAAATTAGGTAGCTAGGTAGATGTAGGATTTAGTTAAGTGACCTATTTGCCCCCTAACTAGATTTATCTTTGTCAAGAAGAGCTTTGTGTACTTTTGATCTCCCTACAACATCATCTCCACCGTGTGCTCGATCTCGATCGAGATAGAGGTGATGAAAATTTCATGCTTTTGCAAAATGGAAATAAGTTTATGTGTGTGTGATATGTTTGTGGAAATTGTGTGTGTGACATGAGTTGACGCCAAATTGTGCTTTTGAGTTGCCTATGTTTTGCCGAAATGTCGATTTATTTCCGTTTCGGCGAATTCCGGGCAAACTCTAGATCCATATATGTCCTAATTTTAGGGAAGGTCATGCCAAATTTTTGTATGACTTTGAGCATGCATTTTTATAATCAATTTGTTTATTATTACCGTGCAGAGCTGACGATGGTCAGTGGAACGATGGTGGACATGTGGTTGCGGTCGGCGGTGCAGGACATGAAAGAAAATAACCGGACAGAGGTTTTATGTCCGTGTCAAAAATGCAAAGGAATAGTTTGGCTCGACCCCCATGACGATGGTCGTGTCGAAGCGCACCTGCTCATGACTGGTTTCATGGATGGCTATACTCGGTGGATAATTGAAGATGAGGATGACGATGTTGAGGATGCCGACGGGGCAGGCAATGATGACACGGGGCAAGACGAAGAGATGATCGATAATGGCGGCGGGGAAGAGGCCGGACATGGCGGCGGAGAAGGGGCCAGACATGGCGGAGGAGAAGGGGTCGGACATGGCGGCGGAGAGAACGACATGGACTCCACGCAGCAGAGTTCGTCGGTACTAAGTTCAATCGTGCGGGACCATCATGTTCAAGCATTGCTTCGCAAGGAGACGAGTACTGAGAGAGCTGCTTCTAGAGAGGAGGCTAAGCTGGAGCGTTTGGTGGTAGACTCGAACACTCCATTGTATGATGGTTGCAATCCTGAGGTGACCCGCTTGAGTTTCACGCTCCAACTCCTGAAGACGAAGGCTAAAAACAAATGGACCGACACTAGCCTCGATGAGCATCTCAAGTACCTAAAGGATGTTCTTCCCACGGGTAATCTATGTCCTACTAGTGTTGATGACGCCAAGAAGAAGGTGTGCCCTCTTGATCTTCCACACGTTAGATACCATGCATGCATCAACGATTTTATAATTTATAGAAGGAGCACACGGAAAAAACAAGCTGCCCGGTGTGCAATGCTTCTCGATACAAGAAGGCCGGGAAGAAATGTCCCCAGAAAGTTGTATGGTACTTACCGATCACTCCCCGTCTCCAGAGGTATTTTGTAGATCCCAAGGAAGCAAAGCTAATGCGCTGGCACGCGGAGAGGAAGAAGCCCGATGATGGAGATGATCCGAAGCTGAGACACGTGAAGGAAGGAAGCCAGTGGAGAGCGTTGAACAATTTCTATCGGTATTTTAAATGTGATGCAAGGAACATCGTGCTCGGCCCGTGTACCGATGGCATGAATCCGTTTGGCAACCAGAACACCAACCATAGCACATGGCCCGTGTTTGTATGGATGTACAACCTCCCCCTGGTTGTGCATGAAATCGAAGTACATTCACATGAGCATGCTTATTCAAGGGCCGAAACAACCAGGAAATAATATTAATTTGTATCTGGGGCTACTTCAAGAGGAGTTAGACACGTTATGGTAAACACCGGCCAAGACATGGGACGCCAGCAAAGGTGAGTATTTCAACATGAGAGTCGCGCTGATCACGACAGTGCAGGACTATCTCGGTTACGGATATGTGCCAGGCCAGGTGTGCCATGGATATTGCGGATGCACGCGGTGCATGGATGATACAACGTCTCAGCAGCTAACGTCAAGGAAAGATGGCGGGTCTGGGAAAATCGTGTACATGGGGCATCGAAGATGGCTTGAACAGGACGACCCGTGAAGATCTATTCAATGGTCACGCTGAGCATCGAGGACCTCCACGTAAGCGGAGCGGTGCCAAAATCGATGAGTTGTTGAAAAACTGGAAGGAGGGCCCCGCACCGGGAAAGACGATGAAAAAGGCGCTGGAGCCGCTGCTGAAGGTATGGAAAATGAGGTCTGTGTTCTGGGACTTGGAGTACTGGCACAAACTCGATACACCTCATTGCCTTGATCAAATGCATATATGTAAGAATGTCCTTGAGAGCTTGCTCACAACACTGATGAACATGCCGGATAAGACCAAGGATGGGCCGAAGGCAAGAAAAGACTTGCAAGATTTGAAAATTAGGGAAGATATGCACATGCCACCCCGTAAAATGTCAGACAAGACAGAGACGGAGACAGAGGCGCTGGAGAAGAAGGGCAAGAAAATAAAGAAAGAGAATTATTGCCCCCCTTCTTGCTTCACCTTAAGTCAGGCTGAGATCAATGCCATCTTTAAGTGCCTTACCGGAGTCAAAGTTGGTTCCGGTTACTGTGGCAAGATAAGCAGATATCTAGAAACGGACAAGAAAAGGTTCAGCGGGATGAAGTCTCATTACTGTCATGTGGTGATGACGCAGATACTACCTGTTGCCCTTAGAGGGATAATGGACAAGCACGTCCGTGACACGCTTATTGGTCTCTGCAACTTTTTCGACGTCATCTCTCGAAAGTCGATTAGTGTGAAGCAGCTCCAAAGGCTACAGGAAGAGATCGTTGTGATACTGAATGAGCTTGAGATGTACTTCCCCCCCGCGTTCTTTGACGTGATGGTGCATCTGTGTGTCCATATTGTGGATAACATAATAGACCTATGGCCGTCATTCCTGCACAACATGATGCCGTTTGAGAGGATGAATGGGATCATCAAAGGATTCGTTCGTAACATGTCCCGTCCGGATGGAAGCATCGTCCAGGGCTATTTGGCACAAGAGTGCATCTCTTTCTGTGATAATTTTCTATATGGCGCAGACCAGCTGCCTGGTGTTAGTGTTGGTTTGCCCGTTAACAAGCACGATGGGAGGCTCGAAGGAGATGGTCACTGCAACGGTCGCAGGGAACTGCACGTGGCATACTCAGATCGACGCAGCGACTTTGACAGAGCAAACTTGGTAGTGCTACAACACCTAGACGAGGTAGATCCTTTCGTGGCACTTCACAAAGAAATTATCGCAAATAAGTATCGTGACTGGGGGCTATGCAGGACGGACGCCGAAGTTACTAGAGAGCACAACTCCACTTTCCTGCATTGGTTCAAAGAGCATATTATTGCTAATCCCCCGAAGGAGGGCTCTAAGGACGGATTGCTCATATACGCCTTAGCACATGGCCCCTCGCCCAACCTCGTAACCTATCAGGCATATGATATCAAAGGATACACATTCTACATGGAGGCCAAAGATATGGACAGTGATGATCAGAACTCAGGGGTGACGAAGGAATGCATGACCGGCAGCGACAACGGCGCAACTGAACGATTTTATGGAAGGGTCGAGGAGATCTGGGAGCTTGACTACTCTGAACTGCACAACACGACGATGTTCCGTGTCAGATGGGCTAAGAATGTCGAAAGAGAAAGCCGGATTTTCACTACCATGACTATACCCGACGCCAAGAGCGCTACTGTGAATGCTATCGCAAAAAATGAGCCATGGGTACACGCTAAGCACGTGACACAATGCTTCTTCATAACTGACCCGCGTAATCCCAGCCGTGTTGTCTTGAGGAGAGGCAAAAAGAACATCATTGGAATGGATGGAGATGCCAACGAGAAAGACTATGATCAGTACGGCAACCCAATGAGGGAAGATGACGATGATGATAAAGTATACGTCAAAAGAATAATCAATACTACATTACCTAAGAAAAATCATACTCTATGGAAAAGGCAAAGTCACAATGAGGGGCTCAATTATTCTTCGACGAATAAGAAGGGAAAGAAGCTGACTCAAAAACAAAAACGTCAGCACTTAGGAAACGTATGTTATTGGTCAAATGATGTAATATATATATATATGTTCCTATTTTGTATACACACTTAGTCATGATTATGCATGGGTCCAATGATGTGTAATATATATGTTCCTATTTTGCATACATATTTAACCGTCAAATGATGCAATATATATCGCCCTCCCTTCGTTCACTGCCCTCGCGAAATAAAAGTGGGATAAAATAAAGGAAAAGAAAAAGGAAGACTGGCATTAGCGAAGGTAGTAGCAGCGCGTTTTGCCTAAACCGCTACAGCTACTGAAGTTAGTAGTAGCGAATTACGTATAAAGCGCTACAGCTACTGAAGGTAGTAGCAGCGCGTTTTGTCCAAATGCGCTACTGCTACGTCTACTTAACCCAAAATTCTCACTTGCCCTGCTTCATCCCGCCTTCTCCCCCCAAATCCCCACTCTCTCTTCCCCCCGTCGCACCGCCACGCCCGACCCGGCCCGGCGCTCGCCCCCGACTCCGGCACCGGCGCTAGCCCCCGACCCCGGCGCTCGCCCCCGACCCGGCCCTCGCC
>NC_041383.1:41967099-41969203 GCF_002162155.2 Triticum dicoccoides
GCTCGCCCCCGACCCGTCGGCCCTCGCCTCCCTCCTCTCCCCTCCCGGCCGTCGTCGGGCCTGCTTCCTCGCCCCTGCACCCTCTGTAAACCCCGCCCCCCTCTCTGCTAGGGTTCTTGGTTAATTTACTTAGGTTTTAGTTAGGGCAGTATGTTAATTAGGTTATCTATTTAGTTATGAATTTAGCTAAGTTTCAAAATTAGCTGAATTTATATGCAAATTTGAACTGGACATGTGATATGTGCATATGTCATGTTTTGGACATGTCATGTTTGGAAAATGATCCGAGTGGCCTATGTTACGCCGGAATGTTGATTCATTTCTGTTCCGGTGAATTTCAGGCGCTCGATATGCCCATTTTTTAGCAAAGGTCATGCCGAAATTTCCCGTGAATAAAGGCATGATTTGTGCTACATAGTTGGCATATCGAGTGCTGCACATAGATTTCTTTTTATGTCATTTCTCATTTATTCATACTTTTAGAAATAAATGAGGACACTTAATCATAGGAAACATGTCGAACAACGAAGAAACTGGGCCTTCTGACCAAGATGCAAACGAGATGGATTATGAGGGTGAACAAGAGTACCTCGACTATTTGACTGCTAAGTAAGGTTTGCAGGTCGGCCTCGATGATGGTACTGACGCCGTCATCGACACCGACGACACCGGCACCGATGGCGGCACCGAGATAGGTGGGGAAGGTACCTGTGGGGAAGGTACCGGCGAGGAAGGTATCGGGCCCGATGCCGCTACCGAAAAGAGGAAGCATAAGAAGCAGAGGATACGAAAACCTAACAAACTAGGGATTGGACGACTTGTGATCACAAAGATGGCACCTAGCAAGTTTGATCCGTTAGAGCCGGAAGAACCTCGCAATTAGTGCTATGGGAACCAAGTAGGATGCATCCTACAGGAATGCACGAGCATCAACGACGATGACTTAAGGAGTAAAGAACATTTGACGCAGTTGCTCCTAACAAAGTTGCACAAGAGATTCAAGTTCCCCGAGCGGGATGATAACATAGAACAACCATGGGATGATCCGAAGATGAAAAAGATTATCAATCACGCCATGGGCATGTTCAGCAATGATTTGGCCTCCTGGAAAATGAGGGTGAAACGAGCTATTGAGGCTGATGAACCCCTGTCCAAGATTCTGGAGGAAAATCCGACACTTACGGAAGAGGAGTTCGAAAAGTTCAAGGACACTTGCGCTACCGAGGCAGCCAAGGCTAAGTCTGCGAAATTCAAGAGCATTCAGCAAAGGAACACGGGGAAGCACCGCCTCGGAAGCCGTGGCTGCCTTGGTAAAAGGCCCATATGGGATAAGGAGGACGTGGAACATGAAGCCGCGGGTCTCCCAGACCCCTTCGCGAAGTTCACCAACCCCTTGGAGCATGACTTCATCAGGGCCCGCTACAAGTGGGACAAGGAGAAAAAGGTTTTTTAACACGGACAATATCACTAGGAAATTGATTAGACTACTGGAGAAGCAACACCAGCTTGCAGCCGAAAGCCCTACTTCTCCGATAAGGCCCAAGTGGGACACCCCTCTCAACCGGGCCTTGAACGAACTTAAGGGACTTCCTTTGGACCAGCGGCCGCAATACGGTTGTGTGCACGGCGCTGGAGACGGCGCCACGTGGAAGGTGTTTTACAACGAGGGCCCGGAGGCCAAGAAGCAGAAAAAGAAGTTCAGTCAGGCGGACATCGACGCGAAGGTGAAGCTTGTGGTCGAGAAAAAAGCAGCTGTGGACGCGAAAAAAGTAGCCGAGGACAAATATGAGTTGCTACAGCAGGCAGTCAATGCAGCTGTAACTGCCTGCAGGAATGACTTCGCTAGTAACTTGGTTCCAGTTATCATCAACTGGGCGAAGGAAAATCCAGACAAGACGGTACATGATTTCTCGTTGCCCAGTTTCATCAGGAGCAACTCCATGAACAACAACACCATCGCACCATCACTTGCTCACGCAACCGGGCCTCCTCTCGCAGCCGCTCCCGCTCATAGCAGCCCGTCCTCAGTCTCAGGCGCGCTAGATGGGCCTTCGTCTTTGGCTGAGCTCGACGCCGTCACGGTAATTACATGTCGCACCAACAT
>NC_041383.1:41970015-41976685 GCF_002162155.2 Triticum dicoccoides
GCCTTTCGGTTGTTTTACGCCACAGACATATTTGTTTGCAGGCAAAAGAAACCCCGTGCACCATACTCTACTTGATCAAAGGCCAGAAGGTGGACGTGGGAAAGGGGATGATAATGGACCCCTCTCAACGCACGTTCCACAACCAGCCGATCCCCGCTGGGCACTTCAGGGTTAGCTTGACCAGTGTGAAATCGGGGCACAAGGATTTGCCTCCTCCAGTACAGCATGTGGGAGCGGACGACGAGACCCCGCCGTGTATTAGAAGCTGCAAGAATTGGGTGCTGCTATGGCCGAAGAATCTTATTCGTCTGGAGCCGGCCGAGAGCACACCAATAACTACCACACATCAACAAGCATGTGCGGAGACCACCACCCCGCCTACGCAATTACCAGATCCTGTAGTGTCGGGTGAGAGCGGCGGATGACATGATGAAGGGGGTGCAATAGTACTGGCTGATGTAATTTCTCCTGTAGAACAGAGAATGGATGATGAGACGAAGGTCGACCCTACGGATTACCTCAATACAAACGCGTATGACTGTGACATAGATATGATGAGTCAACCATATGACGAATCGGGCTATCAGCTTGCTAATGAGGATATGGATGATATGTCCGGGCAGGGTCGTAGCATGGATTGCAAAAAGTCTCTGTTCATGAAATCCTCACAGGACACGCCTGAAGATGCCGCCTCAACACAGGCTCAACTAGCCGGGCGCGAGGGTCGTACAGTACTTAGCCCGGGAACACTGGGGCAGGGGTTAAGGAAGGGTCTGGAAAGTGTGCCCAAGAAAAAGGAGAGGAAGAGATTGGGGAAGGTAACTGCCTCCAAACAAGCCAGAGCACATAGCAGCCAGACGATGCATTCTGAAGAGCGTGTACCCGTGAAAGGTGCGGTCATGTTCCATCTCACGGGCGAGTCGATGCTACCGCTGAAACCACTGGAGGCACTATCAGGGGATCTCAGGAGACTGCACAACAATGTGTTGTCGACTGAGAAAAGCCTACTAGCCTCAAAGGATCCAGGATATCCGACATACGCGGCTCGTGTGCCTGAGGGGAAGTGCTACGTCGACACACGGCCCGCGAAGGTGTTCTTCCTGCGGTTTGACCATATCTTTGAGATGTTTCTAACAAGGCGGCTTGATTTTACTATCGTCCGCCTTTTTGCGCTACATATGAGCTCCGTCATGAAGAGTGAAGAAGTCTCGCAAATCTGTGTGGCGGATCCGTACTACATGCACGAGTCTTTCTTGAGTCTCGGCGACTTTGAGCGTGAAACTGCTAGGGAGTACCTCCAAAACTTCATGGTACAGAATAAGGACCGGGAAATTGTCCTCATGCCTTATCATCCAAAGTAAGTCAGTTCCGAACAACTCTTTCGTACATTTCAATCATTCATTCTCTCTCATATGGGGAATAATTTGAGGTGTCTTTTCCCCGCAGCAACGGGCGCGCCGTCCTTATCGTTCTTTACCCGCAAGTCTCCCACGCGTGTATTTTGACCTTTCGAGAGACTACGAGAAAAAAGACTACACCCACATAATGAATATTCTAGATGATGCTCTCCAAGGCTTCAGCTTTAGAGGTGGCCACATGCAGATCAAGAAACAAAGGAACAAGAAGATGGGTTTCGTGCATAAAACTAATTTCTCCTGCATCCATGTCCCAAAACCAAGCAAGAAGGATGGATTCTACATCGTCCATCTCATGATTCAGTTCAACACGGATCACCAAAAGCTTCGCATTAACATCAGAAATGATGATCATATCCACAAGTGGCTAGAATCTCATGGAGAAGCGGATTATAAACTTAGAGATGAGTTCTTTCGCATCCAAAGCGACATTGCGACGATCATCATGAAAGAAGTCGTCGATGAGAAGGGGATGTTCCACCACGGCCCTATATCGCTGACGTCCGAACTCGCATAGGTATGCAACATGTAGACCTCACGCCGTTCCAGAAGCTAGGGTTCGTCCTCGATGATATGGAAAGATGGAACTTCTAGTGATTTATGATGCCGATGATGATGATATGTGTCGGTTGAACTTGTATACTTTTTGTAGCGATGAAGCTTTGTGATGTCCACGGTCCCTCCTGAACTTGCGTAACGCTACTTTGTTAGTTTGCGTACGATGACCTGCGTACCTCTAGTTAATTAATTTGCGTACTGTATGTTGCATCTAGTTGCTAACCCTTTCTTTTTCGGTGTTGCTCTAGTATATTTTGTTGCATATATATGATTGTACATCTTCTTCATGAACATGCATCTCTAACAGGTACCTAGTTTCTTGATGGCGAGATGGAATTGCTATGTCACTACTAGGAAAAGGGCTATAGATGGAATTGACACTAATGGCGCACCAGACATGTGGTGCGCCAAAAATAGGACCAAAAAGTACTAATGTGCATTTGTTGCTGGTGCGCCATTAGTAAGTGGGCAACAACAAGATATTTTGGACAGCCTCTCCTCCCACACTCACTTTCTCCCCACTTCATTCTCTCCACCGCCTCCTCCTTGTCTCGGGTGCCTCCTCTTTTTCACCTCATTTCCACCATAGATTCATTCAAATTAAGTGGTTAAGTTACCTTGTTTTGCTAGGTAAGTAAGGGGGGAAGCTATATTTATGTTGTTCTCCCTACAACAATGTGCACATGCACTTTTTATGGCCTAGCTAGATCTATGTATGTTCGTGGTGTTGCATATGTTTGTGGTGTTGCATATGTGTTTGTGTTTGGAGGTGTACCGGTATTTGAAATGCGATAGTTGCCAATATTTTGCCGGAATGTTGATTCATTTCCGTTTCGGCGAGAATTTTGGCATTAAGCATTCTTTTTGGTCCTATTTTTAGGGAAAGTCATGCCAAATTTTTTCTTGGTTCTAAAATATCGTTTTGCTCTACCCCGCAGGCGACCATGGTCCGCACGATGACCGAAGGCATCGTGAATAGGTTTTTGAGGTCCGCGAAGGCCGAGATGCTTCAAAAGAACGAGACGGAGATAAGATGTCCGTGTCGAAGATGCAAGCTGAATAGCCTTATTGCGGACCCGGATTCCGGGCAGGTGCGGGACCACCTGCTCTTGCATGGTTTCATGGATGGCTATCGGTGGCAAGGTGATGAAGATGACTACGAAGTCGTCCATGGGGGCCGGGCAAGAAATGAGGAAGGGCAGCAAGACAACCACCGCGGCTCAGCGGGGCGAGAAGACGAAGAATCCCCAGGAGATGATCACGACGGTGATGCTGTACACAGTCATCATGTAGAAGATGCAGGACATCATGATGATGCCGGCGGAGCAGACGACGCTGGACCATCGATGGGCTGGGTGCAGGACCCTCATATTCAAGAGCTTCTTCTCAAGCAGACGGATAACGCAAGAGCTGCCACCCGAGAGAAAGCCAAGATGGATCAACTTGAGTTAGACGCGGTTACTCCATTGTATGAAGGATGCAGGCCCGAGGATACCCGCCTGAAAGTAACGCTCATGGCTCTGGAGATGAAGGTAACACACAAAATGACCGACGCATGCTTCGATGAGAACATGTCATTCTGGCACGAACGTCTTCCCAAGGGGAACAAGTGCCCGACCAGTTTGGAGGAGGCGAAGAAAATCGTGTGTCCTCTGGATTTACCGCACGTGAAATACCATGTGTGCATGAACAATTGCATCATTTATCGGGACGAGCACGCGGAGTCTACCATATGTCCGGTGTGCGGTGTCACTCGATACAAGAAGAGGAAGAAAGCTCCTCGAAAAGTGGTGTGGTACTTTCCGATCACTCCTCGTCTGCAGCGGTATTTCGCGGACCCTAAGGTAGCAAAGCTCCTGCGTTGGCACGCGGATAGGGAGGAGAAGAAGCGAGAAGATGACGCAAATGATCCGGAGATAGATAAAAAAGACAAGATGCTGAGTCACCCTAAGGATGCGAGCTAGTGGCAAGCGTTGAACTTCGAATACCCAGAATTTGGGAACGATCCAAGGAACATCATGCTGGGCGCGAGCACCGATGGAGTCAATCCGTTTGGCAGCCAGAGAAGCACACATAGCACCTGGCCTGTGTTCGTGTGGATGTACAACCTTCCCCCCTGGTTGTGCATGAAGAGGAAGTACATTCACATGAGTATGCTAATTGAAGGGCCGAAACAACCAGGGAACGACATCAATCTGTATCTGGGGCTGCTGAAAGAGGAGATTGACACGCTGTGGAAAACGCCAGCCAATACGTGGGATGCCGCAGAGAAAGAATATTTCCCTATGAGAGCCGCACTGCTCACGACGGTGCACGACTATCTCGGTTACGGATATCTTGCGGGGCAGGTAGTCCACGGATTTTCTGGATGCGTAAGGTGCATGGATGACACAACGTATCGCCAGCTAGATAGAGATCCCGGGTCTTCGAAAACCGTGTTCATGGGACATCGAAGGTGGCTTCGCGACGATGACCCATGGAGGAAACGCAAGGATCTGTTCGATGGTGAAACCGAACCCCGAAAACGCCCGTGTACGAGGAGCGGCGAGGAAATAGACAAGCTGTTGAAAATTTGGAAAGACTGCCCACTGCCGGGAAAGAAGCAAAAGGCGCCAGAGCCGCTGCTGAAGGTATGGAAAACGAGGTCTGTTTTCTGGGACTTGCCGTACTGGAAGATCCACCGTGTGCCTCACAGCCTTGATGTCATGCATATCACGAAGAACGTGTGCGAGAGTCTGCTTGGTACCCTGCTCAACATGCCAGAGAGGACCAAAGATGGGCCGAAAGCAAGGGCAGACTTGAAATCAATGGGCATCAGGCAGGAGCTTCACGCTATATATGATGATGATGATGATGATGATGATGATGATGATGATGATGATGAGGCGAAGCAGGACACAGAAAGTCGTCGCAAAGGCAAAAAGGCCAAGAAGACCGGAAATGACTACCCTCCCGCGTGCTTCACTCTAAGTCAGGAGGAGATCGAGCAGTTTTTCACCTGCCTCCTAGGAGTAAAACTTCCTTATGGTTACGCGGGGAAGATAAGCAGATACCTAGACCCAGCGAAGCAGAAGTTCAGCGGGATGAAGTCTCACGACTGTCACGTGCTGATGACGCAGATACTTCCAGTTGCAATCCATGGGATCATGGACGCGCACGTCCATGAAACGCTATTTGGCCTATGCAACTTCTTCGACGTCATCTCTCGGAAGTCGATTGGCGTGAGGCAACTCAGAAGGCTACAGGAAGAGATCGTGGTGATACTATGCGAGCTTGAGATGTACTTCCCGCCCGCATTCTTCGACGTTATGGTGCATCTGCTGGTCCATATAGTGGAGGATATCATCCAACTCGGGCCGACGTTCCTGCACAGCATGATGCCGTTCAAAAGGATGAATGGTGTCATCAAAGGATACGTTCGCAACATGTCACGTCCAGAGGGAAGCATAGCCAGGGGCTTTCTGACCGAAGAGTGCATCTCCTACTGCACGAATTATCTAGGCATCGAGAACCCCGTTGGTCTGCCCGTCAACAGGCACCTCGGCAGGCTCGCTGGATGGGGTCACCGTGAGGGTCGTCGCGAAATGCATGTCGACTTCGAGGGTCGACTCGCCGACTTTGAAAGAGCAAACCTAGTCGCGCTACAACACATAGACGTGGTCGATCCTTGGGTGGTAGAGCACAAAACCTTTATTAAGAAGACGTGCAATGACCGAGGCCAAAAGAGGACGGACGGAGATATACTCAAAGAGCACAACTCATGTTTCATGCGTTGGTTCAAGAAGAAGCTTCTGTCGTACCCTTTACATGAGGATTCTTCCGCGGAAGAACAACTCATATTCGCCTTGTCACAGGGCGCCGAGCACAACCTGATGACCTATGAGGCGTACGATATCAACGGCTACACATTCTACACCGAGGCCAAGGACATGAAGAGCGATGGTTATCAGAACTCCGGGGTAATGATGGAATCCTACACCGGTAACAACAAGGACAGATACTACGGAAGGATCGAGGAGATCTGGGAGCTGAGCTACGCTGGAGAGAAGGTCCCGATGTTCCGTGTCAGATGGGCCAAGAGCATCCTAAAAGAAGACCGGTATTTCACCACCATGGTTATACCCGAAGCCAAATCCAAGACCGCGGGCGCAAACGTCACCGCGAAAAATGAGCCATGGGTACTGGCTTCCCAAGTGGAGCAATGCTTCTTCATTACCGACCCGTCAAAGACCAGTCGTGTTGTCGTGAGGAGAGGCAAAAGGAAGATCATCGGAATGGATGGAGTAGCCAATGAGCAAGACTTCGACAAGTACGGCGACCCGAGGATCGAACATGACGACGATGATGAAGTAGCAGCATACACCACAAGAAGAAGCAGGACCACCCTACCTAAAGGACGTCCGTTCCATAGAAGAACTCCATTTGCGAAAAAGAAGGGCAAGAAGATTGTTAACAGATAGCTCGCTAAGATCGATTGTATTTAAATCGTAGCCTTCATTTCTCGATTGTATTTCATGGGCACTTTTTGAACTATCATGAATATTTTTAAATTACATGGACACTCGATCTCGATCCCCCTCCATCTCGATCGCTATCCCACCTCGCCAGATCCGGTCCCCCTCGCCGCCGAGCACCCCCCGGTCCACCGGCCGCCGCCGCCAACCCCCCGAACCCTCGATTCCCCTACTCAACCACCG
>NC_041383.1:41976695-42007310 GCF_002162155.2 Triticum dicoccoides
ATGATATTTTTAAAAAAATTATTACTGTCTTATAAAAAAAATTACTGTTATGATTTAAACAAGTTTGAACATATTTAAACACAAAAAAGTATCAAACAGCATTTTAAATGCATAAAAAAACTTTTGTGGAGCCTAGGAATCGAACCCAAGACCTCCTGGTGTGAGAACGGGCACCTGACCAGTCGAGCTAGTAGAGGGGAGTTGATGTGGATAAGGTCAGGTGGGAGATAACCTGTTGGCTCGAGCGAAAATAAAAAAAAATACTAATGGCGCACCAGGTCGAGGTGCGCCATTAGCATGTATATACTTATGGCGCACCGCGGGGTGGTGCGCCATTAGTATTGTGCCCCCCTACTTCTGATCCCCTCTCTCTCGCTCGCCCGAGCCCTCGCCCTCGATCCCCTCTCTCTCCCTTGCCCGAGCCCTCGCCCTCGATCCCCTCTCTCTCCCTCGCCCTCGCCCTCGCCCTCGATCCCCTTCCCCTCTCCTCTCCCGACGCCGCCGCCCCGCCGCCCTCGACGCCGGCCAGATCCGCCGCCACCTCTGCTCGAGCTGCTCCCATCGACCACGCCGCTGCTCGCGTGCTTCTTCTCTCCCGCGACCCCGCCATTGAAGGTCTCGCAAGGTCCTCTTCTCCTCCCCCTCCCCCTTTGTTCAATTCGATTGTGCCGCCGTCAAGGTTCCCTGATGATGCTGGTTCCTCTCGCGCGCAGGCTGCACGCACCTCGGACCGCGTGTGCCTAGTTCTTCCCGGGACGCTGCCCCGACCCTACTACCCACGCCATCAGGGGAGCTCGTCAAGGTATCATCCCCCCTCTCTCTCTCTGCTCTCTCCATCTCTCATGCTGTGGCGTGTTTTTTTCCTAAGGGACGAAACTATGTTCTCTTTTTACTATTGCTAGGTGTTTTTGTCTGCCATGTACGTACATACCTAGAGTAGTTGATTAGATGCAGAATTCTTTGTCAAAAAATATGTGATTTCCATTCTGTAGTGTTGAACTTGTTTTAGTGTTCGTGTCTGCTCTGTCAAAAAAATTGGGGAAAATCCTGCCAGTTAAGCTGGCTGATTAGTATATATTTAGTCATTTTTAGTGTTAATATATGTCACTCTGTGTGCATGATTTCTTCTCAACAAGTTCCAGAAACTTTGTGAAATACTATAATATACCACTTTTTATTCATGTATTAGAACTCTGTCCAAAGCTCAAAATACGAAAACAAATTGTTCTTTACTTGTGCTGTTGATACAACTGTAATGGTCTGTGCAATTGGTGATTTTTTCAAAATGTTTTCTATTTCCATGGGGATAAATTTATCTTATGCCTTATGTTCATGCGATTCAGTTCATTTGTTTTGAGTTGCGCAGTAGGGCAAAGCCCCACACCCCCTGTTATATTTATTTAAATTAAGATTACAAGGCTACAAGTAGAAAATAAAATGCACATTAGAACTATACATGGAAGCAGGTGCCTTTGTGTTCTGGTAGTCCTTTAGAACTATACATGGAAACATAATCTTCCTTATCAAGACAAACATAATAGAAGCAGGTGCAGGAGCTGTAGTACTCCATTTGGAGACTTTAACTGGATCAGATTAGGTACTCCATTTGCTGTAGTACTCCAGTTAACTGAAACTAGTGACTCTGCTGCTGAAATTACCGTTGAAATCGAGGTAAAATCACTGTTGAACTGGGTGTAAAATCACTACTGTTGATATTCAAATTTAAACTTGAAAATGAAAATTGAATTGGAGAATTAAATCACTGTTTTTTAGTCCCCATTTCTGAACCTATGCTAACCTTGCAAGCAGCGTAACAGGCAATGTACTCCAAAATACTATAAGAACTGGAGTAAAAGATGACTGCATCTCACAGAATATAAGAAATGGGGACTCTTGGCTAAGTATGGCAATGCCACAGAGTAATAATTAACTAACTGAAAATTTGACATTCTGGACTATGCTTGGCTCTGGTTTTGTGAAATCTCATCTCTTTTCTAGTGCCATGACTAGTCATGAATTTTATTTTACTTTCCCCACTTTATAACATTCAGAAATTGTTTACTAGCTCAAGCTTCTCCTTTGAACTTTATCACTTCAATCTGCTGCTACCTCAAGCTTCTCGTTTACACTTGTGCCAAGTAGCATTTTTTCCTTGTATAATTATATGGTGGTTGACTGAGCTGCTACTTTTTCCTTGTAGAAGATCGCAGGTCGAGTGGGAGGGATCCTGTTGCGACGACACCGAATCACTAGCAAGGCAGCTGCCTAGAATAATAGGTATTTTTGTTACGCTTTCAGTTCGTGTCAGCAGGGAGATATAATGTTTTACAATCTTTCTGGTTATATTGGAGTTAGGTTTTTTGAATATGAGTAGCAGTGACTTGGATATACCTTATGGAGTTGTAACAGTTCCTCTTGGTGCTTAGGTGCATTTTCTTTGTGTAACTTGGTAGTTCAAACGGAATGTATCTCATTTTGTAGACAGATTATTTTCTGGAATATCATATATTCAAATTTGTAATGAATGATGGCTTCTACCTTGGGGTGTGGTTTCATGGGCAGTCTCCTTGGCTAGCCTGAGTGGCTCTTGCTGCCCATGCTAGGCTGTCTCTTTCATAAATCAATGCATACTGATGTTCATATGTCATGTTTCATGCATGGAGAAAATTAGCTCCGTGCGGTCGCAAAGATGTACAAAATGGAGGATACCATCTTCTAACTCAAGGGGTTTTTTTTTATGCTATGAAAGATTATAAAAAGAGGAGAAATAATCCCACTAAGCCTGGTTAGTTTTGCATAGTTTCCTTGTCATTACAATGGCATGTGGCTTTCTGGCTTTACAAAACATCATCATCATCAAATCTAACTTTTGGCTAGCTGATTCCCAATATGCAGTATTTCTTTGTCACTTTTTCTAAAATTAGTTTGGTTCTATATATATTAGTATCAGACTGGCAGTGCAAAATATGTGAATGTGGCAGTTCACTGTGCATAATGACATGTTAACATCCACACACACTCAAACCAGCTGACTGTTAACATCCACACACACTCAGATTTGTTTTATCAAACCAATAAAATTTCCTTTTGACTGTTTATTTGATAAGGGAAATAAGTACTAGCTTTTTTTCTCTGAGGAAAACAAGTAGCTTTGTGTGTCGATATTCAGCAGCTATCCACAAACACGCAAGGAACAGCACACACACACAGATTACCTGCAACTAAGATTGTGGTGCTAGTAGAGGCACATTGTGGCCTTTTCATCCATATGAAAGTAGAGGCACATTGTGGTGCTAGTTTGCTGGGTTTTGTCTCCGACCATCGTGTCGTGATGATATTGCAGGTACCCCGAGAGGCCCTTGAGTTTGCCGGAATGTTGATTAACTTCCGTTCCGGCAAATTCGGGTACTCCATATGTCCTATTTTCAGCAAAGGTCATGCTGAAATTTTCCGTGAATTTTAGCATGACTTTGCTAAAAATAGGACATATGGGGTACTTGTGACTAATGCATGGGCCGGGGTATCTTAGTAGTTAATTAAGTAGGATCAAGTGCCCCGACGTACTTGTGACTAATGCATGGCTTTTAGGGTGCCTCGGTGTCGATAAAAACCGAAATGATGAAAGGTTAGGCTTTTAGGGTGCCTTGGCGTCGAAAAACCCTCAATGATAAAAGCTTAGATTTTAGGATGCCTCGGTGTCGACAAACCCTAAATGATGAGACCATGATCTTGTTCCTTGACAATAACCAACTTTTTGACCAAACTTTGTTTCTATTTAGAGAGAAACATGGCCCACAACGATGAGGCCGGGGGTTCGGGCGACAAGGCATTCTGGGAGCTGTCCCAGGAGATGGAGGAACAACCTCACTTGTATGAGGCCGCCGCCTTCCCCACCGATCCTGAGACCACGGATGGTGCCGCCGAGGATGACCACACTGATGCCACCACTGATGGTGCCGCCGAGGATGCCACCACTGATGATGGCGGCGCACGCACAGATGGCAGCCAACCGAAGAGGCAACGGAAGGACCGGCGCCCGATCGTGCTCCGCACCCTCAAGGAGGAAGTTACTGAAGTGGACTCCAACGGGAATCCAACGGCGCCTGAACGAATAGTCAAGGGGTACTCGCTTCAGCTCGGGTGCATTGTCCGGAGCACCGTCTCGATCAACACCGAGAACCTGAGGCATCCTGACCGAGGGAATTTGCGCAACCTCCTCTTCACAAAGCTGCACGAACGATACAAGTTCCCCGCTGAATTTGAAAACACAAGCCTCAAAGGGAATAAAGTGAACAATGCTGCCCTCACGAAGATGAGCAAGGCCCTGTCTACTTGGAAAAGCAATGTGAAGAGAATGATCGAGAAAGGTGAGAGTTATCAGAAGATCAAGGAGAAAAATCCTTCGATCACCGAAGATGACTACAACGACTTCAAGATCAATTGCTCGAGCACCGCAAGCTCCCAATCAAGTGAGTGGGGGAAACAAATGCGGGAGCTGAACATAGGGGAACACACACTCGGTCCCGGCGGTTACAGAGTGGCGGAGCCTATATGGGACAAGGAGGAGGCGGACCGTGCTGAGCAAGGCCTACCGCCCCTCTTCGATACATACGGTGACAAGCAGACCAGGAACTTTGTCAGGGCCCGGTACAAGAAGGACCCGAAAACAAAGGAGCTTACCACAGATCCGAAGACCAGGCAGCTTGAGCTTGTTCTGGTCAGGAATACACCCCCGCGTAATTAGCTCCATATGGTTGCATTCTAATTAATGAAGCCAAATTTCTAAATTGTTCACATTCCTTCCGCAGGCGACTGAAAGCACTAGCGCGGGGTCGACTAAGAGCAACCCTTGGGACACCACTCTAAATAGGGGGTTGAATGTAATGAAGAACAAGGATAAGCTCAGTAAGCCGACGTCAGCTGGTCATGTGGCCGGCAAAGGCTTGTTGACAAAATGGGGGTCATACTATACCGCTGGTGTGCGGAAGGAGAAAAAGACCAGCTCGGAAAGCCAGGCGCGAGAGGTTCAAGAACTCAAGGCACAGGTGGCGCGGATTCCGGAGATTGTCCAAGAGCAAGTGGAACAACGACTCGGAGCGACGATCACCGCCCTTGTGCCTACCTTGATCTCGGGATTGATTGCGTGGATTGCGGGCGGCCAACAGGGGCCGCCCCCGATTCCTAGCTTCACAGCCAGCAACTCGCATAATGCGATGGCGGGGCCATTGGTGCCTCCGGCGAAGGCGGCATTGGTGTCTCCGACGCCGGCACGGGAGCTAAATGCACCCGGGTGTACGCCAGCCGGCACCTCTTCAGCAAGCGGCCCCTCCGTCAACTGCACGCCCGCCGTTGGCGGTGCCTCGACATTAGCCGAGCTCGACGCCATCATCACGGTAACTAATTAAGCCTCTCTCGGCCGAGGACTTCATCTCCTTGCCTTTGACTGGGCATCCCTGACGCCCTACATGTTTTCGCAGGGCGCCGCCGACGTTCCGTGCACTCTCCTCCACTTCATGAACAACGAGTTGGTCAATGTCGCCAAGGGCAAAATCGTTCAACCGGGCAACCCCTTGTTCCACGGTACCCAGATGCCACCCAACTTGTTTAGGGTTCAACTGGTTCGGGTGCTGCCAGGCTGCGACGAGTTGTTACCTCCGATTCGACCCGTCGGGGCCGACGATGAAGACGTGATGACCCTCAGCGCCTGCCTGAGCTAGCCCCTGCTTTGGCCGAAGAGCCAGATTCGTTTGGGGGCGGGGGACACCACCCCAAAGACAACACCGCCAGTCGTGCCGGCGCCAAGTCGGCCCCATGGCAAGACCGCCGTAACGGTGCCGGACATCCCTATGCCACTGGATCCAAACATGCATATGGCACAGGATCAGAACGACGACGACGACGACAATATACATTTGGCAATGTCGATCAGTACTTTGCCGAGCATGGGTACGATGGCGACTTCATGGGGCCTCCTTCTCAAGAACCAAACCCAACAAAAGACGTGTGCGATCTAGCTCGTACCGCGGAGAAGCCAAGTTGCAACAGGCGCCGTCTAGCGTTCAGCTCTCAGGAGACGCCTCCAGCTGCCGACTTCACCGAGCCTCAGATAGGCGAGGTGCGAAATATTATCAGCCCCAACACACTCAAGAAGGCGGTCTGTGAGCAGAACTCGGTCCCATTACAGGAGAAGAAGAAGGCACGCAAAAGAAAGACTAAGAAGGGTGCGAGCCAGCCGGCACCGAGTACGATCCGTGCTCAGGACGGGCCACCTTCACCGCAGGATATCTCGAGGAGGGTGCATGTGGCGGGTAGGGCGATGCTACCGACAAATATGCTCAATGCTGCAACCGGTGCTATGCGGAGTCTGCATGATAGTGTTCTTGCTTTGGAGAAGCGGCGTCTCAGAGAGAAGGATGTGGCATACCCGGTTTTCGCGGCCAAGGTGCCAGAGGGCAAAGGCTTTGTGGATAACTCCATCGGGCGTACGATCATCCTGCGTTTTGATGACATCCACGCTATGTTGAACCTTCATCCGCTGCACTACACCTTCGTTCGGCTATTTTCGCTGAGTATGGAGATGCGGATCATTCGCGACAAGACCCCGGACATCGTGCTAGTTGACCCCTTCTACATGCGTGCCAAGATCTTGGGCAGCGCTGGGGACTGGCAAGTCGCGAGTTCTTACCTCGAAGGCGTCATTCTGGCAAACCAAGATAAGGATAACTTCCTCGTGCCTTACTTTCCCGAGTAAGTCCTCCCCTCAACCGGCCCGTAACATATGAATTCTTACATTTCGATCGTTTTTCTTTTAACATTCCGTGTTTTCTGCAGTGACACACGTTGCACGCTCATCCTCCTAAGCCCCAAATATTCCATGGCCACGTATTTCGACCCGGACCGTCAGTCGAACATAGACTACACAAATATCAAGAAGGTTCTTGATGATGTTCTCCCCGGCTACGCCCAATCTGGAGGCACCTTCACCAGGCCTATTCGTAAGTACGGCAAGCACGTGTTCTCCCACAATACGAGGTTCTGCTGCGTCAAGCAGCCGCCTGGCGGTCAGAAGGGTGCCTACTACGCCATCCATCACATGCGGGCGATCGTACGGGACCATCATCAACTTCTGCTACCGAGTAAACTCAAAGATTGGGCCGCGAGCGTGTCGGCAATCCAGGACGCGGACCTCCGACAAGAATTCTTTCGCATCCAGTCGGAGTTTGCGGAAATCATCCATCAAGATGTCCTTCGTACCTCGGGACAGTTCTACCTCAGAAATCAACCGTCCAACAGTGACATCGACACAATGCTACAAATGCAGGATGACAACGCCCGTTCTTTCATAACTCCCACGATAGACGGCGGCTTCATCCACGCTCCGGTCCCTTGAGTCGAGTTGTCTAGTTCTGAAACATCGATTGGCTCATGTTGTAATTAAACTTTAATGAACTTGTAGTATGTCTCTTTGGTTTCGAGAGTCGTTCAACTTAGATGTAATCGATGCTATTAATGTCTTGCTTTTCTCTTCCGATCATTCTGTTGCATACTTATATATTGCTTATGTATTGTCTGTGAATTGGTACTAACGTTTCGTTTGGCTAGTGCATAGCGATGCCGACGTATGTCGTGTACAAGGGTAAGGTTCCCGGAGTCTACGATGACTGGGAGGAGTGTCGGAGACAGGTTCACCGATTCAGCGGTAACAGTTACAAAGGGTACACCACTAGGGCCGAGGCCGAATCTAGATACGCCCGCTATCTAGCGGGAGAGGGGAGGGAGCGTTGGAGGAACCGGATGAAGACGAGTTTCATCGTGATGATGCTCATCGTGATGACCGCAGCTCTCTTCTATGTGATGGTAGTTTAGATGATCGATATCGACTTGTAATGTGAAGACAGACTCGCTACTCGCGGTCTCGAGACTTGTAATATAATGTTCTATCTTTGTTCGGTCTTTTCAATTCGGAGACTAATATGATGAATTGTATTCGGAGACTAATATGATGAATTGTATTCAAAGACTAATCTTCTATTGTATTTGATGAATCTGTTGTTGATGTGTGCTGTCTATATTTTGTCAAATTATACATTTTGTAACCTGTGCAAAAAACAGAAAATAAAAAAACAAAAAAAAACCTAATATTCATACTAATGGCGCATCACATGACAGTGCGCCATTAGTATGACAGTGCATACTAATGGCGCATCACTGGGCAGTGCGCCATTAGTATGCCGCGGTTACTAATGGCGCATCCAGAGGTGGTGCGCCATTAGTATGCCAAAGCACCTGGGTATACATGGCCCTTGGGAGGCATACTAATGGCGCACCCTGGCCTATACTAATGGCGCACCCGAGGTGCGCCATTAGTATACCAGATACTAATGGCGCACCAGGTGGTGCGCCATTAGTAAAAATTACTAATGGCGTGCTATTAATGGCGCACCACAGATGCGCCATTAATAGCCATACTAGGTGCGCCATTAGTAGGGGTTTTTCTAGTAGTGTGTCGTGTACAAAGGGAAGGTTCCGGGGGTGTACAACGAGTGGCATGAGTGTCAGACGCAAGTGAATGGGTTCACGGGCGCCAGCCATAAAGGCTTCAAAAGCAGACAAGAAGGAGAAGCTAGTTACTTGAGGTTCACGCTAGCGCGAGAGAGGACTCGTAACCGCCACCTCATGTACTGCATAGTTCCGCTCTCACTCATAGTGATAGCACTTCTTGTGTATACCTTTGTTTAGATGGATGACGTTGTTGTAGTTGCAAGTATTCGAGACTTGCATGTATCGCTATTTTCGAGATGGTGACAAGATATCACTTTGTGTTGGATGATGATTATGATGAGACTATTTGTATGTACATGCTATGATTACATTTGTGGTCTCGCAGGCATTTGTATGTGTATCATGATGACATTTCTATGTGCTAAAGATTCTTCTATAAAGCCTGTTCAAATACAAAACAAATATGCCAAAAAAAACTACTTAAATTAGCAGTAGCGGGTGTATAAAAGTTAGCAGCAGCGCCGCAATAGCAGTAGCGCGTCCAGGCAAAGCGCGCTAGAGATACTAGCAGTATCGAGCTTCCGCTAACCGCGCTGCTGCTACACTTGTGTAGAAGTAGCACTGGTGAGCACGTGCTACTGCTATGTGTTAGCTGTAGCGCCTTATTAGTAGCGCCTATACCCGCGCTACTGATACATCTAAAACCCGCGCTGTTGCTAGCCTTTTCCCTAGTATTTGGAGTCTTGAGCTTCCTGTCCCACCTTTTATCAATGATGTCCCAAGCAACTTTGTACTTGCTCTCATCATTGTCAAACCTCACAGCAATATGTTTCTTTGCCTCAAGCATTAATCCATGGAAGAATCCCATCGCAGGAACATCACTGTTCATTCTGCGAAGCACATTAGCCATGGGCTCGAAGAAACTAACAGCCATGTCAACATGTTTCCAAAAAACTTCAGATCGCACCACTTTGAGTGCTTTTTCCCCTTTGCCTTTGTCAAGTATGAACCTAGTTCATTCAGCTCATCTGATCTGAAGAGCCTTGTCAACTCCTTCTTGTTGTCTAGCAAACTTTTCAGATTTAAGTAAGCAGTGGCAAACCGAGTAACACCAGAGCGAACCAAGTCCTTCCCAAGAAATTTTCTCGTCAAATCCAATACCCTTGTATGAGCATACAAGAAGCTAGTCACTTCTCTTGCACTTGAAATAGTTTTTCCAACTGGTCCAAGCTTCCCAAGGTCCTCCAGCATGAGATCTAGGCAGTGAGCAGCACATCCATTCCAAAATATGGATGGTCTCTTTGCTGTTAGCATACTAGCTGCTGATACATTCACACTGCATTATCAGTCACCACTTGCACAACATTTTCTTCACCTATATCTTCTATGCATTTGTCCACCAAGTCAAATATGTATTTGTCATCTTTTCTGTCACCGGAGCAGTCCACCAAATCAATGAAGCAAACACCATGAGCACTAGGCACAACTAAGCTCATTACTCCCCTGCCCTTCTTATCTGTCCATGCATCAGTCATAACCGTGCAACTTGTGAGCTCCCATGCTTCCTTATGATTCTTGAATCCATCCAGAACCTTCTGTTTCCTCTTCTGCAAAAATGGTCCACTCATCTGATATGGACTAGGCCCTCTCAAGTCCTTACCAAACTGTCCGATGGACTCAAGCATATGAGCAAAGCTAGGGAGGGTGACAGTGTTGTGAGGAATGCTAGCTTCATAGAAAAACTGGCAAATATACTCACAAACTCTGTCCCTTTTCTCTTCTCTTTTCATAGTTGACAACTTTGTTTGGACCTTCTGGCTAACGTTGAATCCCCTTTGATTATTGTGACCAGACTCTTCTATAGATGTTTTCTTGTAAAACTTATCAATAGTGGCACTGCCACTACCTACCACAGCTCCAGAGTTACTCGTCCCACTGCCTCTTGTTGACTTCAGCAACACAACATCATTCCTCTCCAAGTCAGAATCATCCCCACTACCCATTTCACCATCTGAGTTCTCTATAGTAATAGCAGATCGAACCCTTTGCACTTCATCCTTCTTCTTTTGCTTGTCACCACTCTTCTTCGGAAGAAAAGCAATAATCTCTTCCTTCACATCAGCTGGAACCTTCTTACATTTAACAGCATTGAAGCCAGTAATGCAAGCAAGATGATACTTCATTCTAGTAATTCCACCTTTCCATAGCTTGTCACAAAAATTGCACTGCAAATGGTACTTCTTGTTCACATCTGGGGCAAAACAGTACGCATATGCAGGGTCATCGGACACTACTGCTTGCCTTGCTTGTGTTTGGCTTACTGAAACACCTACAGAAAAAGTACAAAATAATTTCATTAACCTGCAGTGTTGGTGCTACAGATGACCTATTTGATTGATAATTGATCTATCCTAATTAAGGAAGAAGCAAATGATATATGCCACAATTAATTACTTGGATTCAGAAACATCTAAAATTGTAAATTGTTGTTGAAGCATAGGAGATTGGCCACGGTTTATTTGATTGATAATCTACCTACAACGTATAACCTACTGAAAATAATAACTGGCTACTTGTTAGCTTTCAGATCGATAAGAGAGGTGGAACATAAACTTGCTAGATTGCAGAACGCACTACTAGGGAAAAGCCTAGCAGCAGCGCGGGTTTTAGGCCTATCAGTAGCGCGGGCAGGAGCGCTACTGATAAGGCGCTACAGCTAATGCTTAGCAATAGCGCGCCTAGACCCACGCTACTGGTAACTTGACTTACTAGTAGCGCTCCTTCAGAAAAGCGCTACTGGTAATTAGTAGTAGCGCTTCCCCTCTCCCGCGCTAGTACTATTATTTAGTATTTTATTTCTTTTTTATTTCATGTTGTATTCATACACCTTTACATAAGTTTTCATACAACATGAATTTAGAGATTGTTTTTACATAATAATGAGTTATTACATCATGGGGTGAAAGAACTGTGGACTAGTTTCAAGTGGATGTCCATCCACTTGAAACTAATCTGCGGTTCTTTCACCCAATGATATAATAATATCATCATCATCATCATATCATTAACAACTTATCATCATAATACATCATTGTCATATAACACCTCCTCAAGATCATCGTTTTCATCATTGACATCACATAACACCTCCTCAAGATCATCATTATCAACTCTAACACATTACCACATAATAAACATATTGTACCTCATAGGACCTATTACATTCGATTAAGACCTACTACATTTTCTAAGGTAAAATAGCAAAAAACAAGATAGCCCCTAACTCTCCATTATGGAGAATGGAGATTAGCCTGTCTCCAATTCTTGCCTTTCGCTGAATGTTACTTCCAAGAACCTCCTTGCGAATGTCCATACATTTCTTCCATTCTTCGATGAACATGTGTTCACAGGTTTTAGAAATCCGATATGCACAGGTGAGCTCCGTAGATTTACCTGCCAGTATGTTCAGAACTGAGAGGCGACCATGCAGAGACATCAGATGAGGCACACAATCCATCGGGAATTTCTGTGGAAAAACATAATAATAACTTCGTAGTTAGCAATGATGTACTAGTTTTAGAAGTATGCAAAAGATGCACGGATGTCGTAATAGTAAAAAATCTTACCAGGGTATCTCCAGGGAAGTTACCGTGGTTCAACACATGCACTAGTGGCACGTATTCACCATAATTTGGAGGAGTTCGATAATAGTTATTGTAATTCTCAAGAAGAGTACAAAATGCGATCAGATGATTTTTCTCCTTATACGTTAACTCGGTGCCATCGGTGTAGTGGGTTTTATCTACCATCTTCCGCACAGTCTTTGAAGAATCAAAATAAGCTGTCAATGGAAATAAGCTATCAACTATTTTGAAATAAACAATATAAATTAGTTAATAACTATGTTTGAGAAACTCACATAGCGGTACAATCGGAAGCGTATCAACAAGGACCCAAATGTCCATATTGTCTTGCTCGATGTCAGGATCACCAAGATCCATGGTGACAATCATACCCTCATAAAAACCATACATTTTGCAAAGTGCTTCCCAATTTTGGCAACCAAAATGGGTTACGCTCTGAGCATTGCACAGATTTACGTCAAAATCCATATCATGATGGGTCCTTAGGTGTATTTTCTTTGTTTCGAAATTTTCATGGTCTTCAAAACCCATCCTCTTCAAGACATAGCGTCTTGCATGGCATGGGATAAGCTAGTCGAATTGTAAAATATGCAAATTAGACGTTGAAATAGTTGAAGTCATGCTTAATTACGAAAAAAACACTTGTCGTTGTTGCGTACCGTTTCACAATCGAAGGTCTCCTCAAGCTTAATGCTGAAGCGCCGATCTTCGTCCAGCCGAACGAACCTGTCGCACATACCTCGATCGTCGTGGCACCAGCTACACTCCCCCGAGAGACTGTCGTCGTCCGAGTACGACATTTCCTACGTTCATAATTCAAAGATTAAACTTGTACATATTCTAGCACAAGTCATGCCAGAATTCACGAAAAAATCCGGCATGACCTTTGCTAAAAAAGGACATATCGAGCGCCTGAAATTTACCGGAACGGAAATTAATCAACACTACGGCAAAACATAGGCCACTCGGAGATGTAAAATGAACATGAAGGGCCACTTGGGCAACCACATATCCTATTTGAGCAACAACACAAGATATACATCCCGAATAATTGCTTAAACTAAAAAATAACAACAAATATGACATGTTCAACTAGTTTTATTAATTCAACTAGTTCTTACTAAATATAAACTTACTATAAATAGAAAAAAACTAGTTCTTTATAAAAATAAAGTAGTTCAACTAGTTATATTAATTATCTTACTAAAAATACATTAGTTCTATTAATTCAACTATTCAACTAGTTTATTAATTTACTTACTAAACTAGTTATGAACCCTAAATTAACATCTACTACTACTAAAAATCTAGTACTAACTAAATTAACATCTAGTACTAGCTATGAACCCTAAATTAACATCTACAACTACTAAATCTAGTACTAACTAGTGGCAGGGGGTGGGGGCGATGGAGAGGTAGCTAGGGGCGGCGAGGTCGAGGGCGGTGGGAGGAGGGCTGCCGGCGGAGGAGGGAGAGGGCGGCCGCAGGCGGAGGGAGGAGGGCGGCGGCGGAGGAGGGAGGGGCGGCCGCAGGCGGAGGGAGGATGTGCGAGAAGGAGGGAGGAGGGACGGAAGGAGGGGAGTACCTCGGCGGCGGACGGACGAAGGCGGCGGCGGCGACGACGCACGATGACCGTTATCGGCATGGGGTGCGAGAGTGAGAGTGTGAGTGAGGGCCGGTCGTGTGCGTGGGGATAAGGTAGGGATAGTTGTAGCGCGTTTGCCGAAATGCGCTACAGATAATCAGAATAGCAGTAGCGCGTTGCACATAAACCGCTACTGCTAAGTGTAACTATACAAAAAATATGTCAATGCAAAAATACATTGGCCATCAATGATATTTTTGTGTACAATCTGAATTGTCAATATGAGTCCTATCCGGTAGGAACCAAAGAGGACTCATATTGCGGCCACAAATTTTACACATAGAGTTCAATGAAGACCAACTGGTTGTGGTAGTTTCAGAAATAACATATTTAAGGTGGGAAACACCCTGTTCACGGAGCGAGGTGGGACTAAACTTGTGGGTTGATCTTAGCAGTAGCGGTTTTTCCACAAGCGCGCTGCTGCTAACTTCTATAGGAGCAGCGCTGTTCAATAAAGTGCGCTACTGCTATAACTAGCGGGGGGCGAGGTCATGGTAATTATAGCAGTAGCGCCGTTTGCGGTGGACGCGCTACTGCTATTTTCCTGTCAGCAGCGCGTTTCTCTAACATGCGCTGCTGCTAAATAGCAGTAGCGTGGTATTTTAGGGAGCGCTGCTGGTAAGATTCTGTGTATAGGCTTTTCCCTAGTAGTGACGTAAAACATGGAATATGTTTCTGTTCTATTGGAAGATAAACTTACGATCCCTCTACTTGGAACAATCTATCTACATATGCGAGTAGAAGAGATAGTATCTGAGATAATAAAAGATGAACTAATGGAAAGACAGACTAGGAAACTTGCCTCCCTGAATCTCTGACTCCGGCTGAGACATGGTCCTGCAGTTCTTCTTCGCATCCGTGTTGCAAGCTCGCTGCCGTGCCGCCGTCGCTAGAGATATAGATCGGGGAAGAGGAGCGGATGTTTTGCTTGTTAGGGTTAGCGCTCGGCTGATTTTGTAGCTCCTCTTTAGGCCTTTGTGCGGTGATTCTGAAAAGGCCCAGAATTCCCATAGTGAGCGTACTCCCTTGTGGCCCAAACTCATATAGCGGCGCAATATTATCCAGGAAATAGCGGCTACAACTGGTGTTTTGCGACTTTTTGCGGTTCAGTTCCTGTAGCGCAAAAGAATGGCATTGCGTTGCCCCCAGCTCTTCTAGCCGCTATGGCCGGCAAATAGCGCCGCAATAGCCGGTAATTTAAAACCTTGTTACCATTCCTCTTCAGTCTTGGCAAAATTCAGCAATTCGTAAAATTGGAACCTTATCCACCTAGAGATGCGGATCCCAAAGCAAATGAATGGTTCTGATAACAACCACTCGAGCTAGTGTGGATAGCAAATCCATCCTCTCTCTCTCTCTCTCTCTCTATATATATATATATATATATATATATATATAGGACAAATGTTTCCTACAAGCAGTGGTAGTTACCACCACTTGCATTTTGTATGTTGTATGTAGTATCTGTCGAAACCGAGAGTATATATATATATATATATATATACTTAACCCCCCAGAGTTTCCACTTCATTCCTCTAGGATGAACTTGGTCTTCTCCCTACCCATGTTAAACATCTCCCAAAGCTTTGCCAGACATCTTTGTAGTGTGACAGGACAAGGCCCATCAACCCAAACAACCACTCCACAGTCAGAACCTCCTTCCTGCAAATAACACAATTTCAGATAGCGAACGTCAACAACTAAACCTTTGTGAGTAGAGACTCTTGTGAGTACATTGAAATAGTAAAAATTAACAACTATACTCCAACAAAGTTGAGATAACTACACATGGACACTACAATAAGTCCACATTTCATTGAAATTTAATTCATGTTAATCCAACCACACATTGGACATAAGTAATGCTAGCCTGCTAAGTGAAATTGAACAATTAAGATTCAGTTGAATTCAGTCACATTTGACTATACGGTAAACTATAATAAGTTAACTACACGGTGATCCATAACAAGTTAAATACACAATGAAAGTTAACAACTATAGTCTGACAATGTTAAACTAACTACACATAGACACTAAAAATAATTCACGACTCATTGAAATTCACTTGATGTTAATCCAACCACACTGGCACAATGGACATGTGTAATGCAGGTAACTAGACAACACACAGATAATTAGACACTGAGAACTACATAATGAAACTACAATTTTTTTCTTAACAACTTCAGCAGCAGTTAATAACTTGAGTTAACTAGACACTACACAGTAAGCTACCAGTATAAGAATGAAACTTCCATCTTTCTTTTCACATTTTCAACAATAAGATTGAGTAAGATTCAATGAAACTACCATCTTTTTCCTCAACAACTGGATTCAATTAAATTCAATGAAAGTTTTATCATTCTCTTCAACAGCAAGATTCAGTTAAATTCAGTGAAACTACCATCTTTTTCTTCGACAAGATTCGGTCACCTTAATATAACAAGTTAACTACATAGATAAGTACGCACTTAAATCAAATAGCTACAAACTAAAAATACCATCAATACAATAGGATTGAGAGCGACTTAATCTAACTCTACACACTATTAGCCATTTGTAAAGCAAAGTGCTAAGCTAGAACAACAAGATCATCACTGCTTACCTGCACCACACAGCCGTAAAACCTCCTCCCAGTATCTATGCCATCAATGCCACACATTTCTTCACACTGGTCTGTTGAAGCTTGCACTTGATGGATGGATCAGCTACTGTCCCACAGAAAGAAGCATTCATGTCTTAGGGTTCTCCTACATTCACAACATCTAACCAATGATTCCTTCCCCAGAGGCTCGAACGAGATCTGAAATCAAAAATCCCCAAATCCGAACCCTAACCCTAACACAAACTCGTCGGAACACTTACCCATAAATCAATGTCCATGACGGTGTACTGGAGGTCGTCTTCGCTGCTCTCCTCTCCGTCTTTCCACGAAGACATCGCGTGGCAGTGACGAGCAGGAGTGGCGTCGGCGCCAACGTCGCGTGAGAGCGAGAGAGTAAGAGTGAGCAACTGAATGAGCTGCGTCGGCACCACCTCTTTGGACCACAGGCCACTAAACTAACTGATGCCGTTACACCCGTTGCCACGTGGTCGATTTGCCACGTCAAAACTTGCTCATAATTTTTGTCAGTGCTTTTTGCCGCTGTCAAAGATAGAGTTCGGTGTGTTTTGCCACGTCATGAAAAGTGCTGTTTTTTTGTGAGTTGTGACACGATTGTGGTGGTTATGCATTTCACTATACTTGGTACCATCAGACTACTACGACTCTCTTTTCCTCCTCCTGTTCTTCTCCTTCCTACCCATCCCCAATTCCAGTGAACTACTGCTGCTACCTTTGTCAATCAGGATATTCAAATACAGGAAGAATAAACATCGCCAGCTCTGATGATTCCCAGCCAAAAACAAGTGAACTACTGCTGCTAACTTTGGCTGGAGTATGTCATTAACATTATACCGGAAGCAGACAACACATGTTCACTGGATGAAGGATTAATGGCATTGTACGTTCAACGGACTAACTAGTAGGAGTAGGAAGGAAAATAAATATCAGATTGATTGGGAGTCTAACCAAGGAACCAAACATGATTGCATTGTCTTGTTTACCATGATAAAGTCTGGGAGATGAAATATACACTTTCAAAAGTTTCAGAAGTGAGAAAAATGTAAAGCGCCGAGGATATCGATCATCCTCCACAATATCAACTGCGCACCATTCCACACCTACAGCTCGCCAAATGCAGAAGAATAAACATCGCCAGCTCTGATGATTCCCAGCCAAAAACAAGTCATGATTCACCAACCTTGGGAGTCGTCCTCAAACTGAGATTGTACTTTTACAGTGCCGAGTTTGCCACAAAAGTTCAGTGTTAAAAGATCTTTAAACCATAGACCGCCTTGCTATTCACCAAGACAAACTTCCTTCCATCTCATTAGATGGTACATCTTGCAAAAGGAAATCATGGGCTCTCAAGAAATCCAACCATCTCACATCCCCACCACTGACAGTTAGGATGTGTTTGGTAGGGTGCATGAGAGTAAATTTCATACTACTCAACCCACTTTTGGTTGATTGGTAGACTGCACAGGACCACCTGAGCTTGGCCCAAATACCCTCGTAGCATGCCGTTCGCAGGCCAGCATGCACGAGTGATGCGAGCTGTTGGGGAACGTAGTAATTTCAAAAAAATTCCTACGCACACGCAAGATCATGGTGATGACATAGCAACGAGAGGGGAGAGTGTTGTCCACGTACCCTCGTAGACCGTAAGCGGAAGCGTCAGCACAACGCGGTTGATGTAGTCGTACGTCTTCACGATCCGACTGATCCAAGCACCGAATGTACGCACCTCCAAGTTCAGCACATGTTCAGCTCGATGACGATCCCCGGGCTCCGATCCAGCAAAGCTTCGGGGATGAGTTCCGTCAGCACGACAGCGTGGTGACGATGATGATGTTCTACCGGCGCAGGGCTTCGCCTGAGCTTCGCGACGATATGACTGAGGTGGAATATGGTGGAGGGGGGCACCGCACACCGCTAAGGAACGATCCGTAGATCAACTTGTGTGTTATGGGGTACCCCTTGCCCCCGTATATAAAGGAGGGAGGGGAGGTGCAGCCGGCCCCTTTGGGGTGCGCCTCGAGGTGTCCTACTCCCACCGGGAGTAGGACTCCCCCCTCTTGCCTTGCCTTGGTGCAGAACGATTCGGACTAGGGGGGAGGGGGCGCGCGGCCTGCCCTGGCCGGCCGTCCTCTTCTCCCTCATGGCCCACTAAGGCCCATTAACCCCCAGGAGGGTTCCGGTAACCCCCCGGTGTTCCGGTAAAATCCCGATTTCACCCGGAACCTTTCCGATGTCCAAATATAGGCTTCCAATATATCAATCTTTATGTCTCGACCATTTCGAGACTCCTCGTCATGTCCGTGATCACATCCGGAACTCCGAACAAACTTCGGTACATCAAAACTTATAAACTCATAATAAAACTGTCATCGTAACGTTAAGCGTGCGGACCCTACGGGTTCGAGAACTATGTAGACATGACCTAGAACTATTCTCGGTCAATAACCAATAGCGGAACCTGGATGCTCATATTGGTTCCTACATATTCTACGAAGATCTTTATCGGTCAAACCGCATAACAACATACGTTGTTCCCTTTGTCATCGGTATGTTACTTGCCCGAGATTTGATCGTCGGTATCCAATACCTAGTTCAATCTCGTTACTGGCAAGTCTCTTTACTCGTTCTGTAACACATCATCTTATTACTAACTCATTAGTTATAATGCTTGCAAGTCTTAAGTGATGAGTATTACCGAGAGGGCCCAGAGATACCTCTCCGACAATCGGAGTGACAAAACCTAATCTTGAATTATGCCAACTCAACATGTACCTTCGGAAACACCTGTAGAGCACCTTTATAATCACCCAGTTACGTTGTGACGTTTGGTAGCACACAAAGTGTTCTTCCGGTAAACGGGAGTTGCACAATCTCATAGTTGCAGGAACTTTGTATAAGTCATGAAGAAAGCAATAGCAACATACTAAACGATCAAGTGCTAGGCTAACGGAATGGGTCATGTCAATCACATCATTCTTCTAATGATGTGATCCCATTAATCAAATGACAACACATGTCTATGGTTAGGAAACATAACCATCTTTGATTAATGAGCTAGTCAAGTAGAGGCATACTAGTGACTATATGTTTGTCTATGTATTCACACATGTATCATGTTTCCGGTTAATACAATTCTAGCATGAACAATAAACATTTATCATGATATGAGGAAATAAATAATAACTTTATTATTGCCTCTAGGGCATATTTCCTTCAGTCGCCCACTTGCACTAGAGTCAATAATCTAGATTACATAGTAATGATTCTAACACCCATGGAGTCTTGGTGTTGATCATGTTTTGCTCGTGAGAGAGGCTTAGTCAACGGGTCTGCAACATTCAGATCCGTATGTATTTTGCAAATTTCTATGTATCTCACTTGGACTTGGTCCCGAATGGAATTGAAGCATCTCTTGATGTGCTTGGTCCTCTTGTGAAATCTGGATTCCTTTGCCAAGGCAATTGCACCAGTATTGTCACAGAAGATCTTCATTGGTCCCGATGCACTAGGTATGACACCTAGATCGGAAATGAACTCCTTCATCCAGACTCCTTCATTTGCTGCTTCCGAAGCAGCTATGTACTCCGCTTCACATGTAGATCCCGCTACGACGCTTTGTTTAGAACTGCACCAACTTACAGCTCCACCGTTTAATAAAAATACGAATCCGGTTTGCGATTTAGAATCGTCCGGATCAGTGTCAAAGCTTGCATCGACGTAACCGTTTACGACTAGCTCTTTGTCACCTCCATATACGAGAAACATATCCTTAGTCCTTTTCAGGTATTTCAGGATGTTCTTGACCGTTGTCCAGTGATCCACTCCTGGATTACTTTGGTACCTTCCTGCCAAGCTTATTGCTAAGCATACGTCAGGTCTGGTACACAGCATTGCATACATGATAGAGCCTATGGCTGAAGCATAGGGAACATTTTTCATTTTCTCTCTATCTTCTGCTGTGGTCGGGCATTGAGTTTGACTCAACTTCACACCTTGTAGCACAGGCAAGAATCCTTTCTTTGCCTGATCCATTTTGAACTTTTTCAAAATTTTGTCAAGGTATGTGCTTTGTGAAAGTCCTATTAAACGTCTTGATCTATCTCTATAGATCTTGATGCCCAATATGTAAGCAGCTTCACCGAGGTCTTTCATTGAAAAACTTTTATTCAAGTATCCTTTTATGCTATCCAGAAATTCTATATCATTTCCAATTAATAATATGTCATCTACATATAAAATTAGAAATGCTACAGAGCTCCCACTCACTTTCTTGTAAATACAGGCTTCTCCAAAAGTCTGTACAAAACCATATGCTTTGATCACACTATCAAAGCGTTTATTCCAACTCCGAGATGCTTGCACCAGTCCATAAATGGAACGCTAGAGCTTGCACACTTTGTCAGCACCTTTTGGATCAACAAAACCTTCCGGCTGCATCATATACAACTCTTCTTCTAGAAATCCATTCAAGAATGCAGTCTTGACATCCATTTGCCAAATTTCATAATCATGAAATGCAGCAATAGCTAACATGATTCGGACGGACTTAAGCATCGCTACGGGTGAGAAAGTCTCATCGTAGTCAACCCCTTGAACTTGTCGAAAACCTTTTGCAACAAGTCGAGCTTTATAGACAGTTATATTACCATCAGCGTCAGTCTTCTTCTTAAAGATCCATTTATTCTCAATGGCTTGCCGATCATCGGGCAAGTCAACCAAAGTCCATACTTTGTTTTCATACATGGATCCCATCTCAGGTTTCATGGCTTCTAGCCATTTTGCGGAATCCGGGCTCATCATCGCTTCCTCATAGTTCGTAGGTTCATCATGGTCAAGTAACATGACTTCCAGAATAGGATTACCGTACCACTCTGGCGCGGATCTTACTCTGGTAGACCTACGAAGTTCAGTAGAAACTTGATCTGAAGTTTTATGATCATTATCATTAGCTTCCTCACTAATTGGTGTAGTTGTCACAGGAACCGGTTCTCGTGATGAACTACTTTCCAATAATGGAGTAGATACAGTTATCTCATCAAGTTCTACTTTCCTCCCACTCACTTCTTTCGAAAGAAACTCCTTCTCTAGAAAGGATCCATTCTTAGCAACGAATGTCTTGCCTTCAGATCCGTGATAGAAGGTGTACCCAATAGTCTCTTTTGGGTATCCTATGAAGACACATTTCTCCGATTTAGGTTCAAGCTTATCTGGTTAAAGTTTCTTCACATAAGCATCGCAGCCCCAAACTTTAAGAAACGACAACTTTGGTTTCTTGCCAAACCACAGTTCATAAGGCGTCGTCTCAACGGATTTTGATGGTGCCCTATTTAACGTGAATGCGGCCGTCTCTAAAGCATAACCCCAAAACGATAGCGGTAAATCAGTAAGAGACATCATAGATCGCACCATATCAAGTAAAGTATGATTGCGATGTTCGGACACACCATTTCGTTATGGTGTTCCAGGTGGCGTGAGTTGCGAAACTATTCCACATTGTTTCAAGTGTAGGCCAAACTCATAACTCAAATACTCTCCTCCACGATCAGATTGTAGAAACTTTATTTTCTTGTTACGATGATTTTCTACTTAACTCTGAAATTCTTTGAACCTTTCAAATGTTTCAGACTTGTGTTTCATCAAGTAGATATACCCATATCTGCTCAAATCATCTGTGAAGGCGAGAAAATAACGATACCCGCCGTGAGCCTCAACATTCATTGGGCCACAAACATCAGTATGTATGATTTCCAACAAATCAGTTGCTCGCTCCATAGTTCCGGAGAACGGCGTTTTAGTCATCTTGCCCATAAGGCACGGTTCGCAAGCACCAAGTGATTCATAATCAAGTGATTCCAAAAGTCCATCAGTATGGAGTTTCTTCATGCACTTTACACCGATATGACCCAAATGGCAGTGCCACAAATAAGTTGCACTATCATTATTAACTCTGCATCTTTTGATTTCAACACTATGAATATGTGTATCACTACTATCGAGATTTAATAAAAATAGACCACTCTTCAAGGGTGCATGTCCATAAAAGATATTACTCATATAAATAGAACAACCATTATTCTCTGATTTAAATAAATAACCGTCTCGCATCAAACAAGATCCAAATATAATGTTCATGCTCAACGCTGGCACCAAATAACAATTATTCAGGTCTAAAACTAATCCCGAAGGTAGATGTAGAGGTAGCATGCCGACCGCGATCACATCGACTTTGGAACCGTTTCCCACGCGCATCGTCACCTCGTCCTTGGCCAGTGCTCGCTTATTCCGTAGTCCCTGTTTCGAGTTGCAAATATTAGCAACAGAACCAGTATCAAATACCTAGGTGCTACTACGAGCTCTAGTTAGGTACACATCAATAACATGTATATCACATATACCTTTGTTCACTTTGCCATCCTTCTTATCTGCCAAATACTTGGGGCAGTTCCGCTTCCAGTGACCAGTCTGCTTGCAGTAGAAACACTCAGTTTCAGGCTTAGGTCCAGACTTGGGTTTCTTCTCTTGAGCAGCAACTTGCTTGCTATTCTTCTTGAAGTTCCCCTTCTTCTTCCCTTTGCCTTTTTTCTTGAAACTAGTGGTCTTGTTGACCATCAATACTTGATGCTCCTTCTTGATTTCTACCTCCGCAGCTTTTAGCATTGCGAAGAGCTCGGGAATAGTCTTGTTCATCCCTTGCATATTATAGTTCATCACAAAGCTCTTGTAGCTTGGTGGCAGTGATTGGAGAATTCTGTCAATGACGCTATCATCCGGAAGATTAAATCCCAGTTGAATCAAGTGATTATTATACCCAGACATTTTGAGTATATGTTCACTGACAGAACTATTCTCCTCCATCTTGCAGCTGTAGAACTTATTGGAGACTTCATATCTCTCAATCCGGGCATTTGCTTGAAATATTAACTTCAACTCCTGGAACATCTCATATGCTTCATGACGTTCAAAACATCGTTGAAGACCCGGTTCTAAGCCGTAAAGCATGGCACACTGAACTATAGAGTAGTCATCAGCTTTGCTCTACCAGACGTTCTTAACGTCGTCAGTTGCATCAGCAGCAGGCCTGGCACCTAGCGGTGCTTCCAGGACGTAACTTTTCTGTGCAGCAATGAGGATAATCCTCAGGTTACGGACCCAGTCCGTGTAATTGCTACCATCATCTTTCAACTTTGCTTTCTCAAGGAACGCATTAAAATTCAACGGAACAACAGCACGAGCCATCTATCTACAAACAAACATAGACAAGCAAAATACTATCAGGTACTAAGTTCATGATAAATTTAAGTTCAATTAATCATATTACTTAAGAACTCCCACTTGGACAGACATCTCTCTAGTCATCTAAGTGATCACGTGATCCAAATCAACTAAACCATAACCGATCATCACGTGAGATGGAGTAGTTTTCAATGGTGAACATCTTTATGTTGATCATATCTACTATATGATTCACGCTCGACCTTTCGGTCTCCGTGTTCCAAGGCCATATCTGCATATGCTAGGCTCGTCAAGTTTAACCTGAGTATTCTGCGTGTGCAAAACTGGCTTGCACCCGTTGTAGATGGACGTAGAGCTTATCACACCCGATCATCACGTGGTGTCTGGGCACGACAAACTTTGGCAACGGTGCATACTCAGGGAGAACACTTCTTGATAATTTTAGTGAGAGATTATCTTAAAATGCTACCGTCAATCAAAGCAAGATAAGATGCATAAGGATAAACATCACATGCAATCAATATAAGTGATATGATATGGCCATCATCATCTTGTGCTTGTGATCTCCATCTTCGAAGCACCGTCATGATCACCATCGTCACCGGCGCGACACCTTGATCTCCATCGTAGCATCGTTGTCGTCTCGCCAACTATTGCTTCTACGACTATCGCTACCGCTTAGTGATAAAGTAAAACAATTACAGGGCGTTTGCATTTCATACAATAAAGCGACAACCATATGGCTCCTGCCAGTTGCCGATAACTTCGGTTACAAAACATGATCATCTCATACAATAAAATATAGCATCACGTCTTGACCATATCACATCACAATATGCCCTGCAAAAACAAGTTAGACGTCCTGTACTTTGTTGTTATAAAATTTTACGTGGCTGCTACGGGCTTAGCAAGAACCGTTCTTACCTACGCATCAAAACCACAACGATAGTTTGTCAAGTTGGTGTTGTTTTAACCTTCGCAAGGACCGGGCGTAGCCATACTCGATTCAGCTAAAGTGAGAGAGACAGACACCCGCTAGCCACCTTTAAGCACGAGTTCTCGCAACGGTGAAACCAGTCTCGCGTAAGCGTACGCGTAATGTCGATCCGGGCCGCTTCATCTCACAATACCGCCGAACCAAAGTATGACATGCTGGTAAGCAGTATGACTTGTATCGCCAACAACTCACTTGTGTTCTACTCGTGCATATAACATCAACGCATAAAACCTAGGCTCGGATGCCACTGTTGGGGAACGTAGTAATTTCAAAAAAATTCCTACGCACACGCAAGATCATGGTGATGACATAGCAACGAGAGGGGAGAGTGTTGTCCACGTACCCTCGTAGACCGTAAGTGGAAGAGTTGGCACAACGCGGTTGATGTAGTCGTACGTCTTCACGATCCGACCGATCCAAGCACCGAACGTACGGCACCTCCGAGTTCAGCACACGTTCAGCTCGATGACGATCCCCGAACTCCGATCCAGCAAAGCTTCGGGGATGAGTTCCATTAGCACGATGGCGTGGTGACGATGATGATGTTCTACCCGCGCAGGGCTTCGCCTAAGCTTCGCGACGATATGACTGAGGTGGAATATGGTGGAGGGGGGCACCACACACGGCTAAGGAACGATCCGTAGATCAACTTGTGTGTTATGGGGTGCCCCCTTGCCCCCGTATATAAAGGAGGTAGGGGGAGGTGCGGCCAGCCCCTTTTGGGTGCGCCTGGAGGAGTCCTACTCCCACCGGGAGTAGGACTCCCCCCTCTTGCCTTGGTGGAGAAGGAAAGGGGGGAGGGGAAAGAGGAAAGGGGGGCGCCGCCCCCCCTTCCTTGTCCTATTCGGACTAGGGGGGAGGGGGCGCGCGGCCTGCCCTGGCCGGCCCTCCTCTTCTCCCTCATGGCCCACTAAGGCCCATTAACCCCCGGGAGGGTTCCGGTAACCCCCCGGTGTTCCGGTAAAATCCCGATTTCACCCGGAACCTTTACGATGTCCAAATATAGGCTTCCAATATATCAATCTTTATGTCTCGACCATTTCGAGACTCCTCGTCATGTCCGTGATCACATCCGGAACTCCGAACAAACTTCGGTACATCAAAACTTATAAACTCATAATAAAACTGACATCGTAACGTTAAGCGTGCGGACCCTACGGGTTCGAGAACTATGTAGACATGACCTAGAACTATTCTCGGTCAATAACCAATAGCGGAACCTGGATGCTTTGGTTCCTACATATTCTACGAAGATCTTTATCGGTCAAACCGCATAACAACATATGTTGTTCCCTTTGTCATCGGTATGTTACTTTCCCGAGATTTGATCGTCGGTATCCAATACCTAGTTCAATCTCGTTACTGGCAAGTCTCTTTACTCGTTTTGTAACACATCATCTTATTACTAACTCATTAGTTATAATGCTTGCAAGGCTTAAGTGATGAGTATTACCGAGAGGGCCCAGAGATACCTCTCCGACAATCGGAGTGACAAAACCTAATCTCGAATTATGCCAACTCAACATGTACCTTCGGAAACACCTGTAGAGCACCTTTATAATCACCCAGTTATGTTGTGACGTTTGGTAGCACACAAAGTGTTCTTCCGGTAAACGGGAGTTGCACAATCTCATAGTTGCAGGAACTTTGTATAAGTCATGAAGAAAGCAATAGCAACATACTAAACGATCAAGTGCTAGGCTAACGGAATGGGTCATGTCAATCACATCATTCTTCTAATGATGTGATCCCATTAATCAAATGAAAACACATGTCTATGGTTAGGAAACATAACCATCTTTGATTAATGAGCTAGTCAAGTAGAGGCATACTAGTGACTATATGTTTGTCTATGTATTCACACATGTATCATGTTTCCGGTTAATACAATTCTAGCATGAATAATAAACATTTATCATGATATGAGGAAATAAATAATAACTTTATTATTGCCTCTAGGGCATATTTCCTTCACGAGCGACGCCGTGCTTCAAAATATGTTCTGAAATTCAAAATTTGTTTAAATCATAAAAAATGTTTAGAAATTCAATTTTTTTAAATCATAAAAAATGTTCAGGATTTCAAAAAAATTCAAATTTTCAAAACTTGTTTACATTTTAAAAAAATCAAGCGTCATTCTCAAATCCTGCACAGACCTTTGTTAAGCCACATTGCCTCTGCCCACTCCAACCTTTTGTTCTTCCAAGCGTCATTGTCAAATGCCTCCACACAATGCCCGGAGCTAACAACATCGTCAGGCTCGACCTCTTCCTCCTGAGGCACGTGTTCATCAATGCCCCACTGGAGGATCCAGTTATGCATAATGCAACAAGCAAGAACAAGCTTAACCTGTGTGGAGTATGGGTGGAATGGCTTCTGATCCAGGATCTTAAACCTATTCTTCAGAGCTCCAAATGCCCTCTCAACAATTACTCTAATTAAGGCTCGAGTGTCTAAGATTAAACAACTCGTATGCAGTCCTAGGATAGTTCCTACCAGAGAACTCGTTGAGATGGTACCTGGTTTTCCTGAAGGGTGGAAGAATACCCGGCCGACATGCATAGCGAGCATCTCCAAGGTAGAACTTGCCGTCGGGGATGTTGATCCCATCAGGTCGACTCATGTTGTCACCGAGAATGTTAGCATCATGTGCTCACCCCTCCCAGCCAGCCAACACATATGTGAACTTCAGATCAAAGTCAACAGCAGCAAGCACATTCTGGCTTGTGTTGTGCTTCCTCCCCCTGTATGTTGCAGACTGTGCCCTAGGAACTCTGGTAGTGACATGAGTATCATCTATTGCCCAAATGCAATCCTGAAAATGGCATCACAAGCCTGTGTTAGTGCTCAACTTGAACAATACAATCATATCAAGCCATGAAAAGTGTCTATTATCAATGCTCACCTTGAAGTATGGATACCATCTTGGGCTTCCGCGAATCTTGGGTGGAGTCTGACCAGATGGTCTCCTTATCATCTCTCCTCTAAGCTCCCTAATAGCAAAAATCACCTGCTTGAAGTACCTAGAGATGGTCTCCATTGATCTCCTGAACGTGTTGTGAATGACCCCGAACCTCTGGTTATGGCCAATAACATGGAGGAACAAAAACCTTTAGTTCTCAATGTGATATTTCGGATTCTGGCAAAAGGGTACGTCACTAGGGCGACCTTAATCGCTCCTCGGATTCATCATCCAAACCAGTCGGCCTTCACGAAAGGCAGATATATTCTTGACGGGATCCTCGTTCTCCATGAGGTGATCCATGAGGTCAAGAGCAAAAACCTTTGCACGGTGTCACTCTGTGCATTTTAAAACCGAACCGAAAAACCATACTGAAAATAAACTAAACCGAACCGAATTCATGGTTTTTATGGTTTCTGGTTTCGATATGGTATGAACTTTTCATACCGTTTTGAATTTCGGTTTTTATGGTATATACCGAAAAACCGAATGGTTAACCGAATAAACCGAAATAAAAAATATATATTTCTTGAGGCAAACAATGGTAGAAGTAGTCATTTTTCTTGTATAAGAGTAAAATTTCCTGGAAAGAACGTCCATTTTTTCTTGTAACGTAGTAATTTTTCTCTTGCAAAAATGCTAACCACGTCGTCCATAACCTTTCAATGCATGAATTGAGGCATGCATATATACTTATATAAAATTATATACCATTTGTATTTAAAAAGTATGCATTTGAATTTATATGTTTGTAAATATAGTATGTCATTTTCAAATTCGCGTCAACTTTGGTTATTATGGTATATACCGAAACCATACCGAAATAATTTGGTATATACCAAAACCGAACCGTATTTTAATATCATACCGTATAAACCGAAGTATTAATACCGTACAAACTAGAAAATCGTATAAACCGAACCATGCAAACCGAATAAACCGAACGCACAGAGTGAGTGCGGTGTTCTTCAAGATCGACTTCCATAAAGCCTATGACACCGTCCATTGGTCCTTCCTTTCGGGAGGTGATTCTTAAACATGGATTTGACCACCACTGGGTTGCCCGACTGATGTAGTTGGTAAAGAGCGGTTGGAGGGCGGTAAGCATAAATGGGGACGTCGGAACTTATTTCTTGACGGGCCAGGGGGTCCGACAGGGAGACCCGATATCCCCATTTCTATTGAACCTTGTGGTTGACGCCCTCGCCTTGATCCTTAACTTGGCTAAGCGCGCCGGCCACATTAGGGGGATATGTCCCCCTCTTGTGGCCAATGGACGTCTGACCCACCTCCAATATGCTGACGACACCATTATGATGGTGGAAGGATCGGATGAGGATATTCAGAACCTCAAGTTCCTCCTCCTTTGCTTCCAGGAAATGTCGGGCCTCACAATTAACTTCGCCAAGAGTGAGGTGATGGTCTTGGGATACTCCCAGATGGAAGCGCAGCGCATTGCCAACCGCTTGAATTGCCGTTTAGGCACATTCCCGACCACTTACCTTGGCATGCCACTCAGTGACACACGTCTGCTAGGGAAGGACTTCCGTCCAATAGTCGCCAATCTCCAGCCTAGGATGGAGCCCTAGCAGGGGAGATGGCTATCTAAAGCCGCTCGAGTGATTCTGGTGAACTCCTCCCTTATTAGCCTCTTGATGTATATCATGGGATTCTATAATCTTTATGAATCCCTTCATTAGGAGGTCACCAAACTTCTCTCCAGATTCTTCTGGGCTGGAGAGAACAATGAAAAGAAGTATCACATGGTAAAGTGGTCTGAGATCTGTAAGCCTAAAGACCAAGGAGGCCTTGGGGTCATTTCTTTCAAGCGGATGAATATTGCCCTCCTCACCAAGTGGCTTTGGCGGATTCAGACCGATGAGGGCGGCCTGTGGCTTGAGATTATCTGCGCGAAGTACCTTCACGAGCAGCCACTGGATTTCGCCCCTGGATCTGGTGGATCCCAATTCTGGCAATCGGTGATCCGTCTGATGCCGGTCCTGTGCATTGGGACCTCCATTAAAATTGGTACCGGAGCTGACACCCTGTTCTGGCTAGATCGATGGGTAGGGACCCATCAATTTGCGGTCCGCTTTAATGCGCTCTTCGCGATTTGCGCCCGCCCATAGCTCTCTGTGGCCGTGGCCTTAGCGGACTTGGGCGCTATTGCCTTCCGCCGTACCTTCGGGGCGGTGGAACTCGAGCAATGGAATGAATTGCCCGAGTGTATTGCCCTCCACCCCTCCTCCCTGGAGCCTGACTCGCTATCTTGGCATCTTGAGTCAAGTGGTAGATTCTCAACTCGATCCCTCTATCGGGCGATTGTTCCCACTCCGGGCCCTGTGGAACTAGCGGTCCTTTGGGTGATCAAACTCCCCTTGAAAATTCGCATTTTCCTCTGGCAATGGGTCCGCGGCCGCCTACCTTCCGGTACGGAGGTCCGCAAACGTAACGTCCCCGGGGATGGCCTCTGCCCCATCTGTTTGGTACCGAAAGACTGCAATCACATGTTCTTCTATTGCCTTGTGGCGCAGTTCCTTTGGAGCTGCTTCCAGGAGGTGGTTGGTGGCAACTGGTGCCACGATAACCTGCCGGACTTATTTAGGGAGGTTCTTAGACACCCTGGTTCTAGCCGCCCCCACCTGGGTGGCCCTGGGCACGCTAGCGTGGACCCTCTGGTGTACTCGTAATAAACTAGTCATAGAGCGCGTGATTCCATGCCGTATGACTGATGCGATCTACAAAATATGTGGCTTCTTACAGCTTTGGAGACCGCTTAGCAAGCGGCAAGACCCGGACGCCATCGACAACATCATAGCTGCTATTCGTTCTTCGGCATCGGCATTTGCTCCACCTCCGCCACCACCACCACCTCCCGAGCTGGATTAGCTTCTGTTTTTTCTTTATTTGGGGCTTGTCTGGCTGTGCCCCCAACATGACTTTATGACTTGATTGTACCCTGTACTACTGTGTTGGATGCTTGGTTCGATGCTTTATAATATAAAGCGG
>NC_041383.1:42007617-42014771 GCF_002162155.2 Triticum dicoccoides
CTTGCTCTTCGGCGCTGGTGTTGATGCTATCTTGTAGCAGCCCGCTGCTCCTGAAGGTCTCAACAAGCCTGGCAAATAGTGCTCTTTTCATTCGAAGCATCCACAGATCCTCGACGTCATTGCAGTTGTAGATGTAGTTCAGATTTTGGATCCTCTCCTGTTCGTAGAGAAACAATGGACCATAGCGGATCAAAGGTCTCCCAGCACGACGAACAGCTCTCTGGTGCATGAACATGACCCATGCCTGAATCACACTAATCAGTGTTGCTGCCTGGATTATCAGCCTCATCCATGCGTCCATAACCTAGTCGACATTGACGGTTCGTTCAATGGGAAATCGATCCTACACCTAGCCTAATGGCCTAACCACCGAGCTAACAAAGAGGGGAGGGTGTGTTGCTTATCGGCATCGGAGACGAGGACGGCTTAGGGGGATCCATGGCACATACTAGGTCGACCAGACGGTGGCCAACAGCAAGGGGAGCACCAGATCTGCCGCAAACGCCGCCTCTTCCGCCGCTGCCGCCTCTAGCGCAAATCTGAAATCACAGCCGCCGCCGGTGGTGAGGCAGTAGGGAAGAAAGGTTGGTAGTGGCTATGTGTGAGTGAGTTAAAGGGGGTGAGGCTAGATTTGGCGCCGGGACGGCACGCCAGATTTCCATCTCCCGCCGTCCGCCCTCACCCTCGCGTTGCACCCTCCCGTGCGACCTCGCGCCGCACTCAGCCTGGCTCGCGGGAAACTTTTGATCCGAGCATTTCCAGTGAGCCAGGCTCTGGGCTGCTTTGAGAAGCGTGTGATGCAGGCCCAACAGTAAAGCCAGGCAACCAAACAGGCCTCTCCCTTCCCACGCGGGCCTGGTTGGGCTGGATGCGGGCAACAAAACGTCCAAAGTGTCATCTTAGCATGTCTCAACAATGCTACCAGACAACAACAAATGCATGTTCAACATGTATAAGAGGAGAAGAACCATGATAGGTTGAGAATGCTACCAAACACACCCTTAAGCACAATTCTACCCCAGAGGGCAGCATCTTCTTACCTGTTCAGCACCCAGTCTCTTTTCAAGTTCATATTTTCAACAGGCTTACTCACATTCATACACAAGAACAAACTGGAAATATATCTGCTGAGACAAAGCTTCAATAAAGCAACAAATGATAGCATAGTTTACAACAGAACAGGAAAGCAGATTATTAAAGCATAGTTTACAAATATTTATGTTGTGTAAATCGCCACCATTCACCAGTATTTGCTAGCCCTCCGTCTCTTTACCTATTACAGTTTGAGTACAAGACGCCTTCCAAATGCATGGCAAAATACGAATGCGACAGTGGCCCAAAATGCCAAGATGAATGAAACGGCACTGACCACGTAAAGGATCGGGTCAGAATCATTAGCCACACTTCCTGCAACACCATTTGGTGCCATGGGACCTGAACTTGAAGTGCATGATCTAAGGTTGTTGTTCCCTTTGTAACTGTCCATATCGAATGTGCTGAACTGACCGCTGGCTGGTAGACACCCCGATAAATTGTTGTATGCCACAGAAAACACCTCTAGGGATGATAGCCGAGTTAACTACCATGGCACTGATCCGCTCAGCCTGTTTTCTGATAGGTCTAAGCTCTCAATCTCGCTCAAGTTTGCGAAGGTTGCAGGGATAGAGCCAGTAAAGAAATTGTTCGACAAGTTGAGAGACTTGATATGGCTCAAATTCCCCATCTCCATCGGAATCTTGCCCGACAACATGTTTGCCGACAAGTCAATGCCAGACATCGACATGAAGAAGTTGTGTCCATATGTGTGTGGGATCCTTTTAGTGGTGAAGGTGAAGCCTTGGAGTTCATAATGACTGTTATATGAGAGCTCCGTAACATCGAACCCACCAACCCCCCCTCCAAAATAGATAATGGAGGTTCTGGGCCAGGAAAATGGATCAGCTTCAAGTCTAGGGTCTTCAAATGGGATGCCACCAATACACCGTGGTACAGAGCCCGAGAGTTTGTTATGAGAGATGTCAATTGTACTCAAGTATTGGAGACGACAGAGATTTGATGAGATCTGTCCCTCAAACTTATTTCTGCCTAACAACAGTAGACTGATTTCAGAAAGATATCGTGTCCACTCAAGGTTGCCTGCGAACTGATTCCAGCTGAGATCCAAAGCTATAATGAAGGAGCTGTCGAAAAATGCATTTGGACAGCCCGACAGTGAATTCCCAGATATACTCAGAAACTGGAGTGGTAATGTACTGTTGCAGTGTGGTATAAGCCCTAGAAAATAGTTATCGGATAGATCTAACAGCTGAAGACTTGTTAATTTACAAATTTCTGGATGAATGTCACCGGTTAAACTATTTCTAGCTAGGCTCAAAGCTTCCAGTGAAGGAAGATTCCATAATGAAATGTCCAGTGCTCCTGACATATTGTTATCACGTAAATCCATGATTCGGACATTACCAGACAGATTTGTAGGTAGAGTCCCTTCAAATTTGTTGTTGTCTAGGTATATTTCTAACGCAGCCAAGTTACTAGCCCCATCAAGTATCACACCCCCGAGGTTATTGTTTGAAAGCTTCAATACAAACAAAGTTGAACAATCAGTGAACAAGCAAGATGGTACCTCTCTTGTAAATTTATTATTTGACAGATCCATAAATTCAATGCTGCCAATGTTGCACAACGAAGATGGCACAACTCCAGATATATTATTATGAGAAACATCGAGAATCTCCAGATTGGGAAACATGGAACTGATATTGGCCGGCAGCTGTCCTTCAATACGGTTAAGAGATATGTTCACTACTTGAAGATCAGTTTGGTTTTGCCAAATAGGGTATAGTGATCCAACGAACGAGTTATTTGAAAGATCTAGGTAAACTAGTGTCGCTTCATTTGTGAACAGAATATTGGGCATGCTTCCTGACAAATCATTGTTGGACAAATCAAGAAATTCCAGATGATGTTGTGTGCGTAGGAAATGTGGCTCTGTAAGCATGCTTTTATCAAGGTTACACCAAGAGAGCATTAGTGTTCTCAATTCAAATTTAGGTACCCAGCCATGCATTTTCACTTGAACAAGCAAATCAGTATTCCTGGATAGATCTATTTGTTTGAGCTTTGTACAGTTTCTTTGCCAGAAGAAATCAAATTTACCGCCTAGCTTGTTTTTGGATAACCTGATAGTTTGAAGCAGTGAGGAACACTTCCAAGATGAGTTTATAGGTATGTGTCCTTCAAAGAGGTTTTCTGAAAGATCCAGATACTCAAGGCGTGGAAGGCCAAATATGGATGCTGGGAGGCTACCACTCAATTGATTAGATCTCATATGCAGTTCTCGCAAGTTCTGGAGATTCTTTAAACCTGCCATGATATATATGCCTTTTAACAAGTAAAAATTAATTGTACCAACTGATAAGGGATGTCAAATTGATTAGTTACAATACCTGTATTCCGAAGAACCCCACTCATGTTGTTTCTGTTGAGATTTATGACCTCCAGGGAAACCATTTTGTTGACAAATCCTGAGATATCGCCTATGAAACTGTTATCACTGAGGTTGAGATACTTGAGCTTACTCAATCCTTGGAGACCTGATGAAATTGTTTGATTCAGAATAAGATTTTTGCAATCAAACTTACTGGAAGAATAAAATGGAGTTGCAAGCATGCAACACAAGCCACATACCGTCGAAATTTTGTAAACAAGCGAAATTTGCAGAGAAATCCAACAGGTGAAGCTCCCGGAACGAAGAAAAGATTGCCAAGTTCAAGTTCCAGCATGCAGCTTCCATCGGTTCAAATGATGTAGAGCCATCACTATTATGGATAGGGATTTGCTGGTAGATCGAGTGAAGATCGAGACGCAATATTCGTCGCGTGCTATTGTCGCAAGTGATCCTTTCCCACGAGCAGCAGTCATCACCGTGTCCCCACCAACTGGGAACCTCGGACTTCGCGGTCATGAACCAAGAGCTAATATCCATGAGGGCCGCCCTTTCCTCTCTTAAGGAAGTTGAAGAACTCGGAAGCATGGAGTGGACTACGCAGAGGACCAGGAGCAAGCATCCCCATGACAAGTAGCAGCCCATTTCAAAGAAAAAAACTCTACCTTATCCCGCGTGCTCTATGGTGCATGCTTGGGAGAAAGATGCCTTTTTATTGTTCTCCTCCCTGTGGTGTTTATAGTTGGCTGTCCGAATGCTCTACACTGGCTTAGCAAAGCAAGTTTCCGTATGGTCAAGGTAGGTATGCTTCAGCAGTGGAAATTTAAGTAATGGCATTCTTGACGTATTGAGGGACATTTTGTTCAAATCCAATTTGGCGGATAGCCATAGACATAACACTAATGACAAATCATGGATCGTTGGTGCATCATCAATGTGTGGGCTTAACTGCAAAAGATCTTATTCTTGACCACAAATCTGTCAGCTACCAGCTCTGGGTTGCAGGCCATGAAAAGGAAAGTTGCCAAACTGAACGCTTCTTCTTCGGTGCAAGCATCTTATAGGTTTTAGCCGGACATATATACTAGCTGAATGCCTGAGTGTCGCTAGCTAATTGTGCATTTAACGCTAATTTATGCAGGCCACTAATAACAAATGAGACCATTCTGGTGTGCGGAACGATCTTATGCTTTTCCTATGCACAAGCATCTGCCAATTCAGTCGTAGCAGCAGGCGTCCTCGAATTACAATTCAGGTACGGTAAGGTTTGAGAGCAAGATGGCTGCTTATTGTTCTGCCCCTTGTGGTTTTTGAGCAGTGCTATAGGGATGACGATGACTCGTGCATGACGAATAAATCCGGCCGAGGAATCTCTAGCACAGCCCAGCAGCTGCCGCTAGCGCTGGATCCCTTGTCGTTCAGTAATCGCCCACACACGATTTCGATGGTTTTTATAATTGGCTGTCCAAACACTACACGCTTGCACTTGCTTAGTAAACAAAGTTTTGATCCATGGTCAAGTTAGGTATGGGAGCACCATCAAGCACTAACCTTGGGCACATATAATATTATGCTCCAAACACTTTGTGGACTTGAGTACGAGCACGAAAGCTCTTGCACTTGTATGGAGGCAAAGAGGGGGGAAGCTTCTTCTTTTTTTTTTTTTTTTGAACTGAAGTTTCTTCATCAGTTCATATTAGATGAATGCGTGGGTGTCGCTAACTCGTTATGTGTTTAAATGCAATTTGCATGGCACACTGATAACAAATTGAACCCGTTCTGAGTATGTTAGCATACCTTACCTATTCACAAGCATCTTACCAATTCAGTTACTGCTGCAGTCATAGAAGAAAATGTCCTCACACCCCTGGAAATCTGGAAGGATGACGGCCATCTTGTTCTCCGACGCCCGGGCTAACTCCCTGTTAGAAAAAGCATAACTCAATCCCCTAACTAGTACCCCTCTGTAAAGAAATATAAGAAGACTGGCATGCCAACCACGCAAATCCTCTGGACTTTCTTTGGAAGCTTCAGCCCGCCGTTGTGAACCGAGCTCCGGCGCCGTGACCACCCGCTACGAGAGATGATGCTGAGAGCGGGCACTGGCGACGCACAGCTCGTGTTGAGGTCCATCCAGGGCAGCGGCGACCGTCCTGCCCGTTCCGTGTCCACAAACATCCGGATCAAACTGTTCGGACACACTTTGTCATCCAACTTGGTACCCTACCGGTCGGTGAGCGAATCTGGTTGTCCAAAATCTGGCAAACCGGACATAAACCAAGGAAAGTTTGCGGTCGTTTGAACCGCCGCCACGTACACGTCCGACACCCCGATCCTAGCCAAAAATATCTTCTGCGCTCACGGCCTCTCTAGCATGACCGCACCTCTCCCCTCCGTGCGCATTCTTGCCGGCCCAGAACGGACACATCCGATCATTGAAGCTGGTATTGGAGCGGCACCGGCCGAGAGCGCCGCCCATGCCGCGTCCCGCTCTTCACGCATGTTCAATGCCGAAGAGAAGTGACTGCACGTGGCAGGAACACTATAAACCACACTCGCCTGCCAGTATTAAACAGACGCAGCGACCGAGAAACCCACTCCAGCTCCCGCATTAAAACAACCTGACATTTGGCCTGGTCGGTACTGCCCTTTATACGTGGCCATGCCCAACATGATCCGTACCGAACACACTCGGGATAAGGTCACGTAGTTCTCCTCCGCCATCACTCACTAGTAGAAAAGGGGCCAATGGTCCAGGCCGGTCCAGCCCATTAGTCCCGGTTCAATCCAGAACCAGGACCAATGGGGGCATTGGACCCGGTTCGTGAGCCCCAGGGGCCGGCCGGGCCACGTGGGCCATTGGTCCCGGTTCGTCTGGACCTATTGGTCCCGATTGGTGGGACGAACCGGGACCAATGGCCCTCGCTCCTGGCCCACCACCATTGGTCCCGATTGGTGGCCTGACCGGGACCAAAGGACGACCATTAGTCCCGGTCCATTCCACCAACCGGGACTAAAGGGTTGGTCCTTGTTGCGGCCAAAGTTTAGTCCCACCTCGCCAACCGGAGGGGAATCAGACCAGTTTATAAGCCCCTCCCTCTCTGCCTTATTGAGCTCCTCTGAAAATGAAAATAGATGCCCTTATAGGAATTTAGGCTAAATTAATACGAATTTCTCTTGAAATTTGTTATGAATTTAATTTGAATTTCCTCTATAAGCGCATCTATGCTCATTTCTGAGTAGCTTTTTATATAGTTTTTTTTCTTTTCTGCTATATTTATTTTTTCTTTTTATTTCTGAGTTGTAATAAGTCATTAAAAATAAGCATCTATGCTCATTTTTTAATAAAATTAATCATAACTATTTTTCTTCTATTTATTTTTGAATTGTAATAAGTCATTAAAAATAAGCATCTATGCTCATTTTTAGTAAAAGTTAATCACAATTATTTTTTCTTCTTTTTATTTCTGAGTTGTAATAAGTCATTAAAAATAAGCATCTATGCTCCTTTTTTAGTACAGTTAATCACAACTATTTTTTGCTTCAATTCATTTCTGAGTATCTTTTTATATAGTTTTTTTCTTTTCTGCTATATTTATTTTTTTCTTTTAATTTCTGAGTTGTAATAAGTCATTAAAAATAAGCATCCATGCTCCTTTTTTAGTACAGTTAATCACAACTATTTTTGGCTTCAATTCATTTCTGAGTA
>NC_041383.1:42015238-42053570 GCF_002162155.2 Triticum dicoccoides
GTTTTTTTTCTTTTCAGCTATATTTATTTTTTTTCTTTTTATTTCTCAGTTGTAATAAGTCATTAAAAATAAACATTTATGCTCATTTTTTAGTAAAGTTAATCATAACTATTTTTTCTTCTTTTTATTTTTGAATTGTAATAAGTCATTAAAAATAAGCATCTATGCTCATATTTTAGTAGAGTTAATCACAACTATTTTCTTTTCTTTTTATTTTGAGTTGTAATAAGTCATTAAAAATAAGCATCTATGCTCCTTTTTTAGTACAGTTAATCACAACTATTTTTTGCTTCAATTCATTTCTGAGTAGTTCTCTATATAGTTTTTTTGATTTTCAGCTATATTTATTTTTCTCTTTTTATTTCTCAGTTGTAATAAGTCATTAAAAATAAAAAAGAGGCGCAATGCTTGTTAATTTGCTTCAAGCCTTTCGGAATAGTGTCAACTGCACTGCACATAGCTCTGTGCAGTCTACCGTATTCCTCAAGGCTTGAAGCTAACCAACGTGCAGGAGCATTGGGCCTCTTCGTCATCGTCTCTGCACTCAGGGCTTATAAATAGCTGCGAGTGCCTCTCGCTTGGCGAGGTGGGACTAAAAAAACAGCTGCAGGAAGAATCAAAATAAAATAAAAAAATAAAAAAGTGCCACCTAAAGGGCTACCACAGCCTGAATACGACTAGAAACCCAACAATGGGCCAGGATTCAGGCCCGCAATAGGCCCACGGGCACATATAGTGCGTTTAGGCCTGTAAGCCTGCATTTGAGAGGAGCTCGAGAGGGCAGCGGGACTGGGGCTTATAAACCACTCTCGAGCTCCCTCAGCTAGCGAGGTGGGACTAAACTTTCGTGCCGCGACGCGGGCAGCACATGGCCTTTAGTCCCGGTTCGTGGCACCAACCGGTACCAATGCTCCGAACTAACTTATCAGGAGAAAAATCATCTGGTCGCATTTTGTACTGATCTTGAGAATTACAATGTCTACAATCGAACTCCTCAACATTATGGTCAATACGTGCCACTAGTGCACGTGTTGAACTACGGTAACTACCATGGAGATACCCTGGTAAGATTTTTTACTATTACAACATCCGTGCATCTTTTTGCACACTTCTAAAACTAGTACATCATATCATTGCTAACTACGAAGTTATTACTATGTTTTTCAACAGATAATCCCGAATGGTTGTGTGCCTCATCTGATGTATACACACGGTAGCCTTCATGTTTTGAACATACAACCAGGTCGTCCTATGAATCTCAACTGTCCATACCGGGTTTCTAAAAAAATTGGAGACATAACAATCAAAGAATGGAAAAAATGTATGGACAGTCGTAAGGAGCTTCTTGGAAGCAACATTCAGCGAAGGGCAAAAATTGGAGACAGGATGATCGCCATTCTTCATAATGGAGAGTCAGGGTCTATATTGTTTTATGCTATTTTACCTTAAGGGTGTTTAGGTCCTACCTGATACTGATGATCATGTGTTAAGAACAAATATGTAGGGTTGGGTTCGATGACTATGAGGATGATGATCGTATGACTTATTATTAATAACGAGTAGAAGTTGTATGATGATGCATGATTAGTATAGGACGAGTACTTGTTATTATATATGCTGACGTATGCGAGCATGCATGAGTTATTATATCAGCGGGTAAAATGAACATATATAGTAGCAGCGTTGGTAAACCAAGGACGAAGATATAAGAGAAGACACTTCTCTTTATTAGCTAGCTAATATAAGAACCTAAAAATAACCCCCAAAACCCCTAAAGCAGCCACTTTCCAAAAAAAAACATGGACTTTTGGTCCCGGTTGGTGCCACCAACCGGGACCAAAGGCCCCCTGATTGGGCTGGGCGCACAGAGCCACGTGAAGGCACATTAGTCCCGGTTCTTGTTTGAACCGGGACTAATGGGTGGAGGTATTAGTAACGACCCATTAGTCCCGGTTCATGAACCGGGACTAAAGGCCCTCACGAACCGGGACTATTAGGTGTTTTTCTACTAGTGACTGCTGGAGTAGTCAACAGAACTGAGGGAACTCCCGTAATGTTGGGGTCCGAAATGCCATCTCCCTCTAGCTAGACCTCCTCTGGCAACTAGGGTTGAAGGGTTGGGGCGTGCCACACACACTGGCACGTGCGCGCACACACCTCCGAGGCCGAACTTGTACGTTATCTAGCCTAGCACACAAACACAAAATTAATTAACTTAATTTTTTGACCATAATTTTATTAACTTCACTTCCTCAACCTCAATCTGAATTTGTGTGGCAAACAATGATGATACTAGGGAAATCGGAATGCCCCACCCCCTCCCGCAAAAAAAAGGGAGGAGGATTGCAGAATCTAACTTCATTGTTGCCGGTTCTTTTGGTGGCTTTTTGTGCTTCTAGAATAAGCTTCTCCCTACACAGCTTATTCTAAAACCCCAAGCAAACAATTTTTTTAGAAGCCTACTAGGACTTGACTAGTAGGCTTCTGAAAAAAAATGGTTGGGCTTCTAGATGCCAGCTGCCCTGCTTATTCTGGAAGCCAACAAAAGAATTGGTATGATTAGGCCTCACCCTTCGTGGACGAACCTTCCAAAGGACACCTTGGGTTTGTGTTTTAGGGGGCATTGGATTCTCACCAGTGTTTTCATTACTCAAGCCAAGATTCTCGCTTACGCTTCGTCGACCCCCTTTTTGCGGTTGCTTCCCTATAAGGCAGAATGCTCCCCTACCCATTTTTACATCGTACAGCTTGGGGATACATTGCATAGAGTTCCATTACAATTAATGGGCTTCAAGATTTCTTGTGGGCACAGACATCGCAAGTCATTCAGTCTTATGGTTCTTAATTATCTATGTATGGTTCTAGGGTGGTTCATTATCTTCAATTAATATCCTAATCAAATCGGATAACGAAAAAAACAGATGCTATTCCGTTGGAGAAGGTCCAGAAACATAGGTTGAGATATGGAACTTTGAAAAATTATATCGAAGAGGTCAAACATATGACATTTACAAGGAAAATTTGAGTAAACATTCAAAACATTATGAATTTGAGAATTGTTCCTGTAAAAAATTACATCAACATTCATAAGTTTTAAAGTTTGTGCAACAAACCTAGCATAAAAACTACCTTTTTGGTGGGATCCATAAAAATTATCGTAATAAATATTAATTAACCACAAGGACCTTGAAGGTTATATTTATGATGATACAAAACAAATTGTTGCATGATCATTCACTTAATTTTCATGTCAATAGAGTTGTTGGTTCAGAACGGAGACGTTTGAACTAACTGCAAGAACTTTGAACCTTTTAGTCCACATAGAGGAAACCCTAGAAGTGACTGGCATCACTGGATCTACATTGTAAGAACAAGTTTTAGAGCAACTCAGCGCAAATTCTTCTTAAATTTAGCTAAATGCCTCAATTGATCAATCAAAAAAATTAAAAAATATGAAGGCAATCCTTTATTCTCTACTGATATTTGTTGGCGACTTGCAAAGTATGAGATCGAATCTCCCTAAACTTTTCGTCTTCTCCAGCAACTACGGATTGCATCTCGGTGGTAGTGAACTTTTTTCTATCTTGGTGCATTCTTTACATCAGTCTAAATCATTGAGAAGCGAAATATACTTAGGTGTCATGGATGAGAAAAAAGAAGATTAAACTGTGCCTAGCTATACCCGAGCAAATGCCTACATTTTCACATGCACGGTTGAAGAGTAGTGATATGACTGATACACAAACAATCAAGTCAAACAGAACACAGACTCGTATTTTTACACACCATGCGTTTTATGGAATGTGCTTTTAGAAAGACATTACATTGCAAAAGCAGAAGTTGCAGCAAGATGAAAATTATGCTTGGGCGGTTTAGTAAAAAAAGTAAAAAAAATTTAATAGGGAGTCAGCACAAGTACATAAAAGTTTAAAAAGGGTTAGCACACTACATAGCCGAACTGTCTAGATCGAGAAAAGTAAAAGGAACATAGAGGCACGAATAGACGTTAGACATGCATCAGGCAAAAAGGTTCCACCGAAATGAAATTTTTAAACATGACAAGTACAGTACTGAAAGTCAAGGACTTGGATAGAAGAGAGAAAAGTGGAAGGACTTGGCTGCAAAGTGAAGGGCACAACGCCACAACCGCACAGGCAGAAGGCCCAGGGCGTAACTGCAAAACAGGGAACAATGCCCACAAGAAGATGGACCAGGGGCGTATCTATAAACTGCGTAGGGACCGGCGCGCAAAATCTTTAAAAAATTTGGACCATTTCTCGATTTGTGTGTGTCATCCTTGATCAGGGACCTGTATCATTCCAATTTTATCGGACGTCCCCGAAGGGACGATGAGATGGGAAGAGCGACGCTTATAAACCGGTCACGAGCTCCTTCGCTAACCGATGTGGTACTAAACTGGGGTGCGCTGCTGTCTCCCGCTAGCGGCAGGGAACCGAGGGATGGCGAGTGCGCCGCATCTGGCGAGTGGCCCAAATTGGAGGCGAACTGGACAATGCATACTGGACCTGGCCCTATCCTAAGGCATCTTATGGCAGGTTTGAGTCCAAAAAAAAGCCGTCTTACGCAGCTGCCGAAGATAGAACTTCGAGTACTAATCTGAGATCCCCTCCAAAAAAAAAAAAGAGAGTACTGATCTGAGATGCATGATGTTACCCTTCATGCAGGCTACGTAGCTATAATGCAAACGCGTCTCCTTATTTGACTGTGCAATATACATGATGAGAGCGACCAGAACAAGAAGATCATCGTACGTGATTGACATAGTTCTTCGCTAATTTTTGCCGACATTTTGATCAGTTTCAAGACGTGAGCTTTTGACCTTGCGACAAGTTTTCTTTTTCTGCAATGTTTTCCTCTCATCTCGAGAAATTCATATGGACCACCAAAAGAGCCACTCTTTTCTCTTTTTGCAAATCACCTGTCTGTGTTTCTAGAATTTAACGAACCACCGGTCATATCTCTCTCCATTTCAATTTATAAGATGCACAACTTTCTAAGATTTAAGTTTGACCATAAATTTAATCAACGAAAGTAGGTTACGTGTCACACAAATCATACCACTAAATTCGTATATTTGAAAGTATTGTCACAACAAAATTATAACTTAAAGTAGTTTCCAATATAATTTTTAAGGCGCATGATTTGTAGTTAAATATTAGCCTAATTGATTGTCCAAGTTAAACATCAAAACACATGCGCACCTTATCAATGAGTATATAAGTGGGGAGTGGGGATGAAAATGGGGATCAACTATTGCCACAGGAATTAATCAGTGCCCTCTCAATTGGAGGGATAGCCGCCGGGGATCAACTTCCGTCGGTGGTAAGATATCAAGGACAATATCACGAGGTAAGTCGAGGGCTGGATAATAAACGTGGGCTAGGTGGTTGAGCAGGAGAGCCAATGGAATGAGAAGATGGATTAGTTGAAGCGCAACAAGGGGGGTAAAAAAACAAATTTCTGATTCATACAACAATCACATATTATTATTTTTCTAAATTTGCTATTAAAGAACCAACTGGAAAATGGCCAAGTTTTGGCCTTGTAAATATGTATTACAATTATTACTGAAATTTTGTAAAGAAATCACAATATGGATTCCACGACAACAATTTTATGCAACTTGTGTTCTAGCAATTTGTTTCATGCCTTAGAGCATCTTCAATCGGACTGGGTTAAACCCATTTCTCTGCGGACAGGAGCCAGCTGAGACCCATTTGTTCATTCGGGCACAACACCCCTTATCCAAAACCCCAAATCATACAAAACAATGCTATTAGATTATTTGATCAATATAGCACATAACTGTTAGACTGTATATGTACGTAGACTTGTGTATATGTACACTTGTATATTGTACCCTTTGATACTTATATATAATGAGATAGCCGCACCCCCTTGAGGTGTCGAGCAGTCCACCAAAATATTTATTTTACATGGTATCAAATTAGGTTACGATGTCTTCTGCTTCCGCCGCCGCCGCCGCCGCCGCCGCTGCCGCGCCGACCACCGTCGTCGCCCCCGCCGCCGCCCCGGCGCCGGCCCTTGCCTCACCGTTCCTTGCCTCGCAGCCCCTTGCGATGGCCTACGGTGCTTCTGTATCCTCTTCCTCTCCAGGCGAGCCGATCTCCCAAGCGATCAGTGTGGATCCCTCCACAGGCAGCGCCCCTGCCCCTGTCCATGGCGGGCCGCCGCCGCCGTCGTCGTCCCATCCGGCTCCGCCCTACAGGGCTCCGCCGCCGCAGGGATCCTACGTCGCCCCGCCACCAGGCTACGGGGCGCCGCCGCCGGAACCCTACATCGCCCCGCCACAAGGTCACGGCGCCCCGCCGTCCTACTACGGTCTGCCGCCGCCCGGATACGGCGCCCCGCCGCCACCCTACGCCGCGCCCCCGACGCATCACTACCCAGCGTCGCCCCTGCCCTACTCGGCGCTGCCTCAGCCCGGCGCAGCGCCGCATGGGGCTGCGGCTGCCTCGCTGTACGGGGCTCCAGGTGCATCCCCAGGGCACTACCCGCTCTACTCGGTGCCTTCGGCGCATCCCGGGGCGGCGCCCTCGCTGGGCCCTTATGCACCGCCGCACGCTCCTACCGACCTGACTGCGATGCCAGCGCCGTTCTACTTCTCGCACCTGTTGCCGGTGAAGCTCACGCCGGACAACTACTTGTCCTGGCGTGCTCAGGTGATGCCTCTTCTGCGGAGCCGCTACCTGGAAGGCTACGTTGACAGATCCATCCCGTGTCCGCCTCCTCATCATCCGGCATATCACACCTGGGTGGCCCAGGATCAGGCCATCCTCTCCGCCATCCAGTCCTCGCTCACCCCGAGTGTCTCGTTGCTAGTCATCTTCGCCGCTACGTCCCGAGAGGCGTGGGCGGCCCTTCACACCAGTTTCGCCTCTCATTCTCAGGCGCGTGCTCACTCTATACGCACTGAGCTGGGTGAGACTAAGCTTGGTGACCTCAGCATCACGGACTACTTCAACAAGATGCGGGGTCTCGCTGACACGTTGGCCTCCGTTGGCCAGCCACTGCAGGATGAGGAGTTTACCACCTTCGTGCTTAACGGGCTTGATGATGACTATGACAACCTCGTTGAGAACGTCCATGGCCATGATGATCCGCTCCCACCTCGGGAGCTCTATGCACGCCTCCTTGGTCGTGAACAGCGCATCAAGGCGCGCCGCGCCTCCCCCGGCTTCGCCTCCGCCAATGCGGCCACTCGTGGCAAAACCTCCCGGGCGTCATCTTCGGGGGGTAGACCGGCGCCATCTTCATAGCCGGCCTCGTGGGGCAATGCTCCGAACATCACGGGTGGTAACCGGCCGGTGGCATGTTGCTCTTCCTGCGGAGCTCCGCAGGCCTGTCAGCTCTGTGGCATTGAGCGCCATGTTGCGTCTCGCTGTCATCGTCGTTACAAGCAAGACTTCCTGGGCCTCGGCAACAATGGCAAAGGGAATGAAAAGCAGGCCGCGGCCGCAGTGACGGGTCCTGACCATGGCCGCACTCCGTCTTACTCTATTGATCCTACATGGTACATGGACACGGGCGCTACGAACCACCTCACCAACGACATGGGCAAGCTCTCCACTCAGGAGCCATATCGTGGCCATGATCAGGTGCACACCGCTAATGGAGCAGGTATGTGCATCTCTCATGTTGGTCAGGCATCACTTCTTTCACACAATTCACGAAAACTGCATCTTTCTAATGTTCTTTGTATTCCCACTGCTTCACGTAGTTTGTTATCTGTTCCACAACTTACTCGTGATAATAATGTCCTTGCTGAGTTTCATCCTTTTCGTTTCTTTATCAAGGATCGGGACACGAGGGCCGTTCTGCTTAGCGGTTGTCTTCGCGGTGGCCTGTACGCACTTGACGCGCCCACCGCACCTCCTATGCAGCTTTCTCCCCAGGGGCTCAGTGGTGTCGTGTGTCTCCTACACATTGGCATGCGCGCCTTGGTCATCCTGCTGCTCCTATAGCTCGTCATGTGTTACATCGCCATGAGCTACCAGTTGTGTCAAATAAAACTGCTGAAACTATTTGTGATGCCTGTCAGCAGGGCAAGAGTCACCAACTTCCGTTTTCAGAGTCTAGTCGTGTTGTGAAACATCCTCTTGAGCTTGTTTTTTCCGATGTGTGGGGTCATGCCCAAACGTCTGTTAGTGGACACAATTATTATGTCAGTTTCATTGATGCTTACAGTCGGTTTACTTGGTTTTATCTTATTAAGAAAAAGTCTGATGTGTTTGATGTGTTTGATGGCTCCTAATCCTTCCGTGTTTAACACTACAAGCCACGGAATTAAGCCACGCCCGCACTATCGATCGCTAATTCTACCCGTGGCTTCGAAAAATAAAAACCGCTCCGCACGCCACGCCCGCACCACAACCTCGCCCGCTCCACTTCCCAGCGGACACCGATCCTCACCCGTCGCCCCCCATCCGCCGCCCGCCGTCCACTCGGCCTCCACCGCCGCCCGCCGCCCTAAATCCTCGCCCTCCTCCGCCGCCGTCGCTCAGCTTGGCCTCCTCCGCCGCGCGCGAGGAGGTGGAGGATGAGCGTGGCGTCCCGAAAGGCGGCGAGGTGGAGGCGGTGGAATAACGAGATGGCTGCCGGGTCCTGCTTCCTTGCGGTGGGGAGGGTCGAGGTGGAGGCTGGGTTCTGCTTCCTTGCGGCGCGCGTGGGTCTAGGTGGAGGCGGAAGCGGTGAGGAGGGTCGAGGTGGGTGCCGGGTTCTGCTTCCTTGCGGTGCGCGCGGTGACGCCAGCTGCCGCCGCCGATCCAGCGCTGCTTGCACGGTGGCGCGAGAGACCGCTGCCCACCCCCAGTCGCACTTCACAAACGCACGCCTCTCCCAACTCAGGCCATCCCCAAACAGCGACCACGACGCCCCACCGCTGGCCCCTTCGCGGCCACACTCCCCACGACGCCTGCCGGTTCTCCGCCGCCTTGCCTAGGCCGTCTTGGAACTGCCGCCGTCGCAACTACAGTCAGGTTACCATCACTTCCTATTCTTGGTTCCGATCTCTGTATGTCCTTAGCAGTATGTATACAGTTGTGGTATACTTCAATGAACTGGGAGTTGCCCGTGTGTAGCTTCATAGGTGTTGACATCTGTTGCAATTCGTGTCACATTGAGCCAGTTTTATGTTAGTGATCTAAATGCTCTTATTTTAGTTTACAGAGGGAGTACCAGCTACCGATCTGTCGCATTTTATCCACCATGTCATGCTTGCTCTCTATGTCATCTTTTGTCTTTGAATGAATTTCATTTTGCTTGCTGCAATAGCAGTAGACTGATCTGTCCTCAGTTTTGAGGTTAGGCCAATTAGAGCGAAATGCAGTTAAACGCAAGAAGTAGTTTTAACTGGTGAAACTGAATATTATTCTTTGTAGAGACATGCCTTCTTGATTGATGAACAGGTTATCCATGTTCAGGTAAATGTCATGCGTCTTTTCTGAACATTGTGGTCGTGCTCCACAATTCAGATACTATTGTCAGTTATTGTAGTGATATAGTGTTCATCTACTACTACCCTTATAAAAGCATGAAGTTTAGATCTTTGTGTTGTGCTGAAATTCATGCATATCTTTGTATACTGGATTATTTGATAAGCTGTGCTATTTTGTTGAAATAATATGAAATTATATGCAAAGCTCTGCAACTGCCTTGAGTAGGTGATAGTTAAGAAGAACATAGTATGTGATGGTCCAATAAGGAAGAAATGTAAGTCGATAGTGCTGCTGATGGGTGGCACTGATAGTCCCAACGCCTTTGCTCTTGGATCATTATTCAAGCTTATTTTTTCCTACAACAAGAAAGAGGATGTTGAAGGAGGTATTGCAACTAGAAAGGTATCTGGTTTACAACTTGATTATAAACTTTGTTCAAACATGCATGGTTGTTTTATCCTCTGAAGACAATATAAAAGCTTTTGCCATGTTATTACTTTTTAAAGTTCCATAAACTGAATAATCTTTAGAATGCAAGTAAGTATTTTCATATTGAAACTGTTCATCCATTGATACATTCTTTTCCTACTCTTCTGCATCTGAAATATTTCCAATTATCACGCTGAAAGGAAGACTTTTCTTGCTCTTCTACTGAATAAACAAGAGCGTCGTATGTAGCTCAATGATGCTTAGGTAGTGGTAATTATTTATTGGCATAGTGTTTGTCTGTTTCTCATCAATGAGCTCATCATGGATTTTTTTAAATGCCAAGGCATTTATTTTGTAGAGTTTGATGTTGTTATTGTTATCTAGCATCATATAATTTCATAGAATTCGACGGAAGTTATGTTGATCCCTTGCTTAAAGAATTTTTAGCAAGAAAGCAGATCCTATTTGTTTCTCATTACTTAGATAAAAAAACGGAACAAGTGAACTCCAATTGCTATAATTCTTTTTTTTGCAAAAAAACTAAGATGTCATTAAGCACCGTGTAGTACTAACATGTGACTGACTTATTAGTCACAAACCGTTAGTGAAAAAGTTTGAACTATTTAGCGATGTCTCAATCAGTTGGACTTCATGTCCATATGTGACCAAGTAGTTTTAGGCTGATAAGTATCACTAGAACCAGCCGGAGATTTGACCTCTCAGAACATAAAAAGCAGAGGCTTACTTCAGCAGCACGTGGTCAGTTCCCCTCACCGGCTACCATCTGTCTCGGATTTTGATTTTTTTTTCAGGAGATTTCAGGATAGAAAGGCAGCTTTGGAGAGGGGTCGCAAAGATCAAGGCTATTGTGTCAAGTACTGTGCTCAAAACGTCCATCGGGTGCATCCATCTCGCCCAGTTCATCACCGATCACCAAGCGATTTACATCCATTGCGATCATGGATGACCCCGTGAGACATTGTCGCTGTCCTATTCTTCCAAATACAATGGGTTGATTAATACGGTATTTTGATATGCTAATCATGCTTTCATTTCACTAAATTCCCAGAACAATACTACTTACTATCTACTAATACTGTTCTGTCAACTGCAAAAATCAGAATTAGTGCAACATTTTGGTGATCTATATTAGCTTTTAGTATATGGTTTGTTTTAAAAGCGGATAAGTGGTGAAGGGTCGTATATAGGAATACTTGTTATGCACGTCTATCTACACTCTTCTCAGCCTGGAAATCATTACGTGCTTGCTGACTTGTTTTGCTCACATTGCCGCCGAGACTGTGAGCGTCCTTGCATGTCTTGTGTATTCACTGAAAGCATCTAAAATATGGAGTTGCAGCATGGCTACTAGCTGCTACTTTCATGTTATCAGAAGAAGGCCAAAGCTCTCATTTTCTAGATATGTCGAGTTTAAATATGAAGGATATTTTAAGAACAGAATTTTCAGCATCATATATCTATAGCAATTGTGTTCTGAAACGGAATTGTTGGCTCCTAATAATAGTGTACTGAATTCTCTCAAGTCCTTCCAGCTTTAGGGACTTCTCAATTGGATCTGCACAACCCAACAAAATAAATATGCATAGTGTCTGCGACACTTTCTTCCGATCATCATGAAGGTAGTTGTAGGAGTAAAAAAGTATGTCATATTGTTTTTTCAGTACAAGCCAGAGACTGTCGAGAAAGAAAGGCTAGGACAGGTAATACTTGTTTCTACAGTACTTGCGCAAAAAGTATGTGATGCTGTTTTGTTCTAGATGATTTTGATGAATTTTACAACCTTCTTTTCAGCCGTATACCCCAAGAAATGGTCTGCTTTCATGGGGCTTATTTAATCCAAGAAAGAAATGTGAGTAGTAGCGAATCAGACATGAAAAGTTTCAGAGAACTATTAAAACTCCGGTCAGTTTTGTCAGGATCTTGTGCCCAGTTCCAGGACTCTATTGACTAAGGTAATGATATATCTGTGTGATTTATCCTGTTAAAACTTTAGTGTTCACTTAAAGGTGAGTGCAACCAGTAGCTAAATTTAGACTACGAACTAGAGTAGGACAGTAAAGTGAGGAGCAGGATGGAGAACACACGGGACATTAAGGACTAATGGTCAACACTTAAATCTTGCTTTATATTCGGTTCAGTTCCAAGTAGTCTGATACATAGATGGAGATGTGAGTGCTGATTTGGGGTTGATTTTGGTAATTATATATTTTCCTTGATGACTGTCATTTTGTTGTCCTACATGTGCCATATGATATGCATAACAACTTGACAGCACCTTTGCCGCTCTTGATGTGCTTCGTCATGCAGCTTTTATAGTGCACAAGCAAGCTTGCGAGTGATGACAACTACTATGACCTACAAACCTTGAATCAAGGTTTTTGGGGTTGAACATAGGGGCACTGCGCGCTCTCCCATCTAGCCAGTGAAGCATATGAAAGGAAAAGCTACAATGTACAAATCGTCACCGTCATTCAGTTTGTCCAAAACTGAGAAAAGCTCTTTTAAAAAAACTGGGAAAAGCTCACATGATGGAATGATATGAGATTTCAACATCATGATTGTGTTTTATAATTTGAATGACCAAAGTAGATGGTCCAGTCAGCCCGTGTTTGACAATATGAAGGGACAAGCTTGTTGATCCATTATCTGGACAGGAAAATACCATAATTCGGAGGGCTTAGGTAGGGGTAATAGATCTGATCTAATCTAGCAAGGTGAGTGACTCAATTGCACATGTGCAAAATGGAAGTTTAAACTTACTTGAATCTCTTGTAGGGTTTGGGGGAGATTGTCAGCGAGCCACTGATGAAAGTCCTTTTGCGATGACAATGATAGAGAAGATTTGAAAGATCTCGGTTGGCGTGGGGCAACTTGTGTACTCCTGGATGGGGGCGCCGTCCGGTGGCAGTTGCCGCAGCTGGGCACAGCCAGGAGGCGTTGGTGTCACCATTGTACTACATCACACATTTTTCTTGCGGCGATTGTGTTACTGTTATTTTTATCAACAACCTACCACGACGGTCTGGGAGCTGATGAAAGTTAGCTGCAAAGGCTACACTCAGATATATGATCTTTGCGGTGAAGAAAAACATGAAAAATAATGCAACTATACCCTTTAATGGGATTATTCCATCATTGATTATCTGATTTAATCAGAACAGGAATGCACCTGCTATGTGACTGGCACAAATATTATTGGAGGAAGTTTGCTCTCATGCTTACACATTTTTTATTCCTTTTCCACTATTCCTCACTGCAACCTCATGGTAGCACTATTGTTGCTCTGTAACCTAATATAGCTATTTGATAATTTATTTATTTACTTGTATGAGCTTGAATTCTAATTCTTATTACCACATACCACAAGTTGTATGGGCTTATTTAACCTATTATCATGTACCCATTATTCAGTTATGTCTATTGCATTTTGTTTTTCATTAGGCTTGAAATTTTAGACCTGAAATTGATCTTCGTGAAAATTAGTTCAACTGAATGGAGCAAATATGTGATTTAGATATAAGAATTCACTGATTTTGCAGGGACAAGAAACCTTTTTTTGATTGTTGTTGTCATCTTCCCACACTTGCGGTAAGTACTAAATGTAAGACAATAAGTTTTGGGGAACCAGCACAACCCTCTAGGGGTGGCTTATCTCATTATATATAATGGTTGTGTTACAATATGTACCATATACGTACATAGGTACAGAAGCTATACATAGTCTAACACCCTCCCTCAATCTTAGCCACTTTCTAAAGAACTGAGAAGGGTAAGATTGCGCCTACAAGCCTCAAACTGTGGCAGCGGTAAAGGCTTAGTGAAGATGTCTGCAAGTTGATCCTTAGATGAGATAAACTTGATCTGGAGTTGCTTCTGTGATACACGTTCCCGTACAAAGTGATAGTCAACTTCAATGTGTTTCATTCGTGCATGAAATACTGGATTTGCAGAAAGGTATGTAGCACCGATGTTATCACACCAAAGAATAGGAGGCTGTGGTTGAGACAAACCCAACTCCTGAAGCAAAGACTGCACCCAAATAATCTCTGCAGTAGCATTAGCCACAGCCTTGTACTCAGCTTCAGTACTGCTACGTGACACAGTAGCCTGTTTCCAAGCACTCCAGGCAATCAAATTAGAGCCAAAGAATACTGCATAACCCCCCGTGGATCGCCTGTCATCTGGGCTACCAGCCCAATCTGCATCAGAGAAGGCCGAAAGGACCCGAGAGGAAGTCAGCCGAATATGCATACCAAATGTCAGGGTGAACTGAACATAACGAAGAATGCGTTTAACAGCAGCCCAATGAGTATCTCTGGGAGCCTGAAGATACTGACAAACCCTGTTAACAGCATAAGAGATATCTGGTCTCGTGATCGTCAAGTACTGAAGTCCACCAACAATGCTCCTGTACTCTGTGGCATCCGCAGGAGACAAAAGCTCACCATCAACAGCTGTTATCTTGTCGGTAGACGACATGGGTGTGGTGGTCGGTTTGCACTTCAGCATGCCAGCTCTCTGTAACAACTCCAAGGAGTACTTCTTCTGCGTAAGGACAAGACCAGTAGCACGAGAAGTGACCTCAACTCCAAGAAATTAGTGAAGCTTCCCAAGATCTTTGACCGCAAAATCAGCACCAAGAGAGCAGACAAGAGCATCAGCAGCATACTGAGAAGAGCTGACAAGGATAATATCATCGACATATACCAAAAGATACATAGTGACTTCTGGCTTCTGTAGAAGAAATAACGAAGTGTCAGCAGTAGACGGCACAAACCCATGAGCACGAAGGGCAGAGGCAAGGCGGGCATGCCAGGCACCAGGAGCTTGCTTCAAACCATATAGTGCTTTGGAAAGACGACAGATATAGTCAGGACGATCAGGATCAGAGAAACCAGGCGGCTGTTTCATATAAACCTCTTCCTCCAAAAATCCATGTAGAAAAGCATTCTGCACATCAAGTTGACGAAGTGACCAACCACGAGAAACAGCAATGGAGAGAAGAAGCCGAATAGTGGTAGGCTTGACGACAGGACTGAAGGTGTCCTCATAGTCAAGACCATGACGCTGCCGAAAACCGCGAGCAACAAGTCGCGCTTTGTAACGCTCAATAGATCCATCCGAATGCTTCTTCACTTTGAATACCCATTTTGAGTCAATAACATTTACCCGTGGTGGTGGAGGAACGAGAGTCCATGTCTTGTTACGAAGAAGAGCATGAAACTCCTGCTCCATAGCCTCTCGCCAATGTGGAATGCGCAGGGCAGCCTGATATGAGCGAGGCTCAGAAGATGGATCCGCAACAGCAGCAGCCAAACAAGCAGCCAACCAAGCAACTGTACCATCCTTACGTTCCTTAGGTTTGAAAATGCCACTGCGACTGCGTGTATGTGGTCGGGACACAGGAACCACCGAGGTCGACGGAGCAGCCTGCAACGGGCTGGAGGACGGCGACGTTGACGAGTCAGCCGGTGACGAGGAGCCAGTCACGGTAGCCTCGGACTCGGTTGGCGAAGAAGGCCGACCCACCGGCGAAACCGGCAGAGCAGACGAAGCAGCTGGCGACTCCGGCATCACAGACCGGGCCGATGGCGAGCTCGGCATAGTGGGCCGTGGCGCGGCCGGTGTCGCGGGCCGATCCGCTGATGAAGGCGACGTGAGGACCCGAGCCGCGGGCGAAGACGGCGTGACGGGCCGAGCCGCAGGCGAAGACGGCGTGACAGGCCGAGCCGCGGGCGACTCGGCGACCGCTGGCGAAACGGACCGAGCAGTGGAGATGCTCGGCACGACGGGCTCGTCGGGTGACCACGCATGGTCACGCGAATCGATGCCATGCAACATAGGGCGATCGACGTGCCCACCAGAAGACGACTATGATGATGGTGAATCCTCCAACAGCTCCAAACGAGCTCCACGTCCGGTTCCTGCACCATGGTTAGGTAACAGCAAAGGAGAGTATGCAACATCATCAAATTGGTCAGAAGCAACAGAGGATGAATGCAGGGATGGTGGTTCGACAGTGGACACAGGAAGGTTGGCAAAGGGAAAAACATGCTCATCAAACACGACGTCCCGAGATATATAGACACGATTAGTGGGAACATGAAGACATTTGTAACCTTTATGAAGAGAGCTATAGCCAAGAAAAACACACTTCTTAGAACGAAACTCAAGCTTGCGCTTGTTATATGGACGAAGATGCGGCCAGCAAGCACACCCAAATACCTTGAGAAAGGTATAATCAGGTTGTTCATTAAGGAGAACCTCAATGGGAGTCTTCATGTTTAAAACACGAGTAGGAGTACGGTTGATGAGAAAGCATGCAGTGGTGAAAGCATCACTCCAAAACCGAAACGGAACAGATGCATGGGCCAAAAGAGTAAGACCAGCTTCAACAATATGACGATACTTACGTTCGACTGAACCATTCTGCTGATGTGTATGTGGACATGCTAAACGATGAGCTATCCCAAGCGACTGAAAGAAAGAGTTGAGGTTGCGATACTCGCCCCCCCAGTCTGACTGGACATGAACAATTTTGTGCTTGAGAAGACGTTCAACATGTTTTTGAAACTGAACAAAAATATCAAACACATCAGATTTGCGTTTAATAAGGTAAAGCCAGGTAAAGCGACTATAAGCATCAACGAAACTGATATAGTAATTATGACCACTGACAGAAGTCTGAGCAGGACCCCATACATCTGAAAACACAAGTTCTAAAGGATGTTTCACCTCACGACTGGACTCCGAAAAAGGAAGTTGATGACTCTTCCCCTGCTGACAAGCATCACACACTGCTACATCTTTATGACTAGATAAACTAGGAAGCTCATGACGACGCAAAATATGACGGACAATAGGTGTGGCCGGGTGACCAAGACGAGCATGCCACTGTGACGGAGAGACCCGAACTCCACTGAAAACACGAGCGACACCAGGATGCTCCAGACGGTAGAGGCCCTGGCACAACCGCCCACTAAGAAGAATGTCCCTCGTGCCCCGATCCTTAATAAAAAGATCAAAAGGGTGAAATTCACAAAGCACATTATTATCACGTGTGAGTTTAGGAACTGAAAGAAGATTACGGGTCACAGATGGAACTCGAAGAACATTGCGAAGCTGAAGACTCCTATTGGCATGTCTAGTGAGAAGAGATGCTTGACCAATATGAGAGATGTGCATACCTGCTCCATTGGCGGTGTGGATCTTGTCGGAGCCATGATAGGGTTCACGAGTGTGAAGCTTCCCCATCTCGCTGGTTAGATGCTCTGTCGCCCCAGAGTCCATGTACCAGTGTGGATCGATGGAGTAGGACTGAGTGTCCCTGTTGCTTCTGCGGCGCGGGACGATCAGCCATGGCGACCTGACGGGCATTGTTGTGTGTATCTTTGCCGTCATTGCCAAGACCAAGGAAGCTTCGCTGGAAGCGCTTATGACACTTGGAGGTCCAGTGCCCATCGCGGCCACAAAGCTGACACACACGTGGACCGCCAGCCCCCGGTAAGGTCGCAGTAGGTGGGGGGGGGCCGAGGCGGGCGACGGTGGCAGCCCCAAGGGAGACCGGGGTGATGAAGAAGAGCGGCCATCCTTGGTGGCGGCGTTGGCCGAGAGGGAGCCAGTGCCCCTGGTGCGGCGAGTCTCGACCCGTTGCTTAGTGAGAAGGAGCCGAGAGAAAACCTCGTGTGCCAGCATGGGTGTCGAGTTGCCCCGCTCGTTGATGATCTCGACTAAGGCATCATACTCCTCATCAAGACCATTGACAATAAACGAGTTGAACTCGGAGTCGGTGAGGGGCTGTCCAATGGAGGCCAATGTGTCGGCGAGGCCCTTGACCTTGTTGTAGAACTCAGTGGCAGTGGAGTCAAGCTTCTGACACTCTCCAAGCTGACGACGGAGTGCAGAGACACGAGCCTGGGACTGCGCTGCAAAGGTGCGCTCAAGGATGGTGCAGGCCTCATGAGACGTCTTCGCGAAGACAACAAGGCCGGCAACTGCCGGTGAGAGCGACCCCTGGATGGAGGAGAGGTTCGCCTGGTCCTGCCTCGTCCAGACGCGATGGGCCGGATTGTAGACCGGACCGTGCACGCTGTCTACCAGCGCGGGTGGGCAGGGAAGCGATCCGTCGACGTAGCCTAGCAGGTAGTGACTCCCCAAGAGCGGGAGAACCTGCGCACGCCAGAAGATGTAGTTGTCGGCGGAGAGCTTGATGGTGATGAGATGACCGAAGTGAAACGGCGGCGGCGAAGACAATCCCATCGAGGAGGCTGCCTGGGGTGCAAACACCATGGAGGCAGCCGGAGGCACCGAAGCCGATGCGGGAGGAGGCGGGACCGCAGCCAGGGCGGGCGCCGCAAAGCTCGCGGCCGGTGCGGACGCCGCAAGGCCCGCGGCCGGGGCGGACGCCGCCAACCCCGCCAGCGGGGCAGTGTGATCCGCTTGCGGCAGGAGCGGCGGGACGACGCCTGCGGAGTCCGCAGCGGACGGCGGCGCCACGGTGTGGACCACGAGGTCATGCCCAAGCGAGGGCGCCGGCGGCGTGGAGAAGACGGAGCCGATGCTCCTTGTCCCGATCGGAGCCGGAACAGAGACGGCATCGAGCGGGAGGTTGAGCAGAGCCGCAAGAGAGGCCGGGAGGAAGCCCGCAGCAGTGGAACCGGTGGTGGCGGCGCTCGACATGGCGGCGGCGCGATCGGTGGCGCGGCGGCGGTGCGGGTATTAGGGTTTAGAAGCGGAAGCGATCGTAACCTAGCGTGATACCATGTAAGACAATAAGTTTTGGGGAACCAGCACAACCCTCTAGGGGTGGTTTATCTCATTATATATAATGGTTGTGTTACAATATGTACCATATACGTACATAGATACAGAAGCTATACATAGTGTAACACTAAAGTAGTATTATTGATCTTCCATGTATTGTGCTCACCAATGAGCAATTTAATTACCTTTCCAGTAATTAAGTTGGATAAAGAGAAAGCAGAGAACGAAATCTTGATGAAGACATCTCGACAAAGAAAAGATAATGTTGCCCAAGCTGATTATTGCTTGGTTTTTATATCCCTTTTCAATTGTATTTTTATGCATTATCGATCAGGAATAGAGAATACCTCACAATCAAATTTCAAGTGCCTCTACGAAACTCATGATATGGTTGGGCACTGTTATCCAAAACATATGTTACATTTCCTCCATCATAATGCAACCTTTATTCGGATCATATTTTTGTTTACCAATTCTTTATCCATTTATATTATATTTATTTTCTGCTCATAGTATATTTCTTGAGAAATCAATGAACCTTATGCCCACCATTAATTTAATCATGATTTGTCATTATTTACCTTTGCATGTGCTAGCAAGACGTGCGTTGCACGTGCAAGCTTACTAGTTTTATCAAGTTGTCTATCCACAATTGATTACCTTATATCACAAGCACATGTGGGCACGACACTGTGGTTAAAATACACTGACAGCTCCTGACCGCCACAGCGGGCGTGCCACTCAACATTATTGCCAGATCCATCCTCCTCTACTGCAGTGCTAGATCGAGCGACAGAGACAGCGGCCGTGCAGTGCCGGTGGCGGCAACTCGCGACGGCCATGGAGCTCCTGCGGGACAGCATCCCCATGGTGTCCCTGGCCGCCGCACTGTACGCGCGCGTGGCCTCGTCGCTCCTCCGCGCCGGCCTCCCGCGCCTCGTCGCGCTGCTCCCGCTATTCCCGTTCCTCGCCGCCGCTCCCCTGGCCCTCACTTCCTCCGCCATCGTCCGAGGCACCGCCGCCTTCTTCCTAACCTGGCTTTTCGCGTTCAAGCTTGCCCTCCTCGCCGCCGGCCGCGGCCCGCTCGACCCCGCCCTCCCCGTGCTGCCGTTCGTCTTCACCGCGCTGCTCCCCGTCAAGCTCCGCCCTGCCGGCGCCGGAGCGCCCAAAGCCAAGCCGCTGCCGTCGCTCCTCTCTTGCGCGGCCAAGGTGGCCGCCATAGCCGCCATCCTCCGCCTCTACCAGTACAACGCTCGGCTGCACCCCTACGCGCGCCGGGCCCTGTACGGCGTCCACATATACTGCTTCCTGGACCTCTTCTTCCCCTGCATCGCGGCGGCCGCCGGCGCGCTCGGCATGGAGACGGAGCCGCAGTTCGACCGGCCCTACCTGGCCTCCTCGCTGCGCGACTTCTGGGGCAGGAGGTGGAACCTCATGGTGTCGGCCATCCTCCGGCCGTCGGTGTACGACCCCGTGCGCGCGCGCGCCGGGAGCCCCGCCGGCGTGCTGGCCACCTTCCTCGTGTCCGGGCTGATGCACGAGGGCATGGTGTACTACCTCAGCCTCCGGCGGCCGGACGGCGGGATGACCGCCCTCTTCGTGCTCCACGGCGCTTGCTGCGTCGCCGAGGGGTGGTGCGCGCGACGGTGGGCGGCGAGGGGGTGGCCGTCGCCGCCGCGGGCTGTGGCGACGGTGATTGTGGTGGTGTTCGTCGCCGGCACGTCGTTCTGGCTCTTCTTCCCGCCGCTGTGCAAGGACGGGGGCGAGGAGAAGCTGCTGGAGGAGTGGGCTGCCGTAGCGGCCTTCTTCCTCGACGCCGGCAGAAAGATAAATGGCATTGGACGTTCAACCGACTAACTAGTAGGAAGGAAAATAAATTTCAGATTGATTGGGACTCTAACCAGGTTACCAAACAAGATTGCATTGTCTTGTTTTTTTTAACACATTGCATTTTCTTGTTTACCATGTTAAAGTCTGAGAGATGAAATGTACACTCTCAAAAGTTTGAGAAGTGAGAAAGATGTAATACTCCGTCAGCAACAACTAATATCAATTAATATGGATTAGAGGAAGTAATATGTTTTTTTGTGGGAAATATTATGTTAGGACCAGATGTATAACCAATCTCTTACATATCATTTCATCCAATTATATGAAGTGTGAAGTGTGAAGTGTGACCACATGACACGCGTGGTAAGCAATCCAAACTGTTTATAAAAAAGACTATGTGGTATGAACAGTCAAAATCGATTTTCAAAGTTTTCACATGCTAAACCATGTGGCAATAGTATCAAGCAAATCCAAACGCCATTTTAACGCTCCAATTTCTTTCCCTTCACTATTTTCATATGGGGTTGGACTGTATCATGATTTGATTGGTATCAAAGTTAACATATTTATTTGTTTGGTAAATAAAATGATGTGCGCTTTGGTTATTTGTATGTTAGTCATAGAGTCTTCATCACTTGTATTTAATACTTCCTTCGTTTCAAAATAAGTGTCGTTGATTTAGTACAAGTTCATTGTGATATTCATCGTACTATATGGTAACTTGTTACAACATATATAGTGTTAAGAAAATATAGTTAAATAGTGTAGTTATCATGTTCGTTAGCATTAGTCACCGCCATGGTGGTTGTGTACTTACCTGCCCATGGTGTAACAGTTGCCACTGTGGTGGCAGTTATCAGATTATGTGAAAAATTGTTAAACCATAGGATGACAACTACTACTTGCTATGTTGTTTCGAAATTGCTTAGACAATAATTACAATTGTAGTGGTGTTTAGTTAGCATCGCGATGATGTATCAACAATTAAGCGATGTAGTTAACCCCTGTAGGGTTCCGTCTGCCCGACTTCGTCAACATGGGAGGGGCGACTGGAGGGACGACTGGAGGGGCGATTGGATGGGCCGCCGCACGTGCCCAACCTGTCCACGCCGGTGATCGCCGGTGCGGAGGACGGTTTTGGGCACTAGCGGACCCGGAGGAGGATGGCGCGGATGGAGAGGCGGACGAACCGCCATCGCCGCCGTCGCCAACGCCGTCGGACCACATTAATGACTGGTTCAATGCCGGTTATTCAGAGGAGGAGGTGGCGTCTGCGATCGATGATATTCTTCCTATCCATGATCCGGCCAGGTTGGGGCTCGACGCGGGCGAGAAGAATGAGATGGTACGCCGGATAGTTCACCGGAGAACCTCGTCGGTGGCGATCAAGCCATGGAAAGGCCCTCTTCCTAAGGTATGTCGCCCAAATCTTACGGTTTTTTATCTCATTAAGCCGGATTCGTGGGTTGTTGTCAAACGGAAGAAGTTTCTTCGCCGGACGATGGCCGGATCGAGGCCGCCGGCGACAGAGTTGGAAACTCCTAGTTTTCAGGATCTCGGGATCGCTGCTAATCGTAACATCGTTTGAATTTGCTGGTAGGCCGAGAGGGGCTGCCATCGGATGTTGGTGGGCCGGCTCGTGTTGGGTCGGGGATAGATGGGTATGAGGCCCAGTCTATCCCGGGTCCGACCGGTTTTTTCTGCAACGAGAGTGGCTCAGAGAGGGCTGCAGTACGTGGGCTAGTGGTGCTTGGGTATGAGGCCCAGCGCAGGCCACAGCCGAACGCTATCGAGGGCGAGGAGGCGCCGCTAGCTCGATCGTCTGCATCTCACATACCGCACGCTAGGGTTCCTCGTAGGCAGAGTCGGAGCTTTCGATCGGTTTGGACAAAACGAGCGAAACGTATTCCTCCGCTTCGATCGATGCTGGGTCGCGGAGGACCTTTGCCGCCGGGGAAGAGAACGGTGGCGAATCAGGATGCCGGCCGCCTTGGGACCGCGCCGCAGCAGGGCAGCGGCGGTGGCCGTGGCGCTGGGTTGCCAGCTGCTGGCATTGGGCTGAACCCCGTGGCCTCGGGCAGCAGCCGTGGTGCTTCGTTGCCGCCAACGGGAGCTGGCCGCGGGGGTACGATCCTGCTGCAGGCTGGCAGGGGTGTGTCTTCGGTGGGGGTAGCGGCCGGCCGGGGTGCCGTGTTGCCCGGGCCTAGACCGGCGGCGCCTAGTCCGGCGGCGCCTAGTCCGGCGGCATTGCGGCCGCCGGCGCCAGTTCCGGTGGGTCAGCGACCTCCGGCGCCATCTACAGCAAGGAACAATGCGGGCCGAGGAGGTGTGCACCGCGGCCGCCCGCTCAGGGGTTGTTGGCTGGCCAGCCGAGGCCAGCTCCACCACCTCACCTTGTCGCTATGCCTCCGCAGAATCGATCCGGAACAGTTCAGCACCTGGCTCGTCCTCCGACTCAAGTCACGGCTGCACCTCAGGGTCAGTGGGGTGATGATGGGGTCAACGCGTATGGAGCTGGTAAGCACCGTGGATCCTCATCGACTGGTGGCGGTCGAGGTCATGCTTGGCAGAGCGATGGCTCGGCAGAGCGCCCGTTCATGGGGCCCCCAGGAGGTTTTGTTGAGGGGGCGGCTGGCCCGGGTCTTCGACCGCGGGTGGCTTCCGTGGTCACCGTGGTGGGCGTGGGGGTCGAGGGGGCCGGTATCGCCCACGGCCGCCTACTCCGACTGTGACTGATCCGATGGTGATTGATGGGGATGCTGAGCAGCAGGTTTTGACAGGCCAGGCTTTGGAGGTGGTCTCGGCGCTTGCGAATGCAGAGTTACCCGAGAATGGTTCCGGGGGGACTGTATCTCTGGAGGATCCTTCCAGGGCTGAGTCTGACGGAGCTTCAAAATATGCACGCAAGAAGGAGAATATGCTATGTTATCGTTGTGGTGGTAAGGGACATTTTATTGCGGAGTGTGTGGTCGAGTTGTGTGGCAGTTGTGGCAAACCAGCACACGATGCGGGGGGCTGTCCGCTTCTGAGAGAGCAGGCACCATCACTGATGATGTATGGGGTGTACTGTGCCGAGCTTACATTCTTTGAATCTCCAACGGAGATGGAGGTTCCTGACGAGATGTTGAGCTTGACAACTGGGTTGGTTAAGATTGCTAGAGGAGAGGTTTCGGAGTCGCAGATTATACAGAGGCTTAAGGAGTTAGCCCCTAGGGAGTTCCGGTGGGAGCTTGCGACTGTGGAAGACAAGCTGTTTTGGGTTGAGTTTCCGTCAATTGAGGACCCTCAGAGGCTTCTGAGTTTCGGGATGTGCAAGGTGCCAGGTACTGATGGTGTGCTTGAGTTTCAGGAGTGGAAGAGGGTGAGCCTACGGGCAAGCCTCTGACTCAGGTTTGGTTGTGATTCTCTGGGGCTCCATCCAGACCGATGCAGGATGCCCGGGTCGTGGCCAGTTTGGGTATCATGATTGGCAGACCGGAGCGTGTGGATATGGACTTTACTAGAGCCCACGGGATTGCCCGCGTACTGGTTAGTGTGCTGAACATCGAGTTTGTGCCGGAGGTGGTTAAGTGGGCATATCGAGGCCATATATATGACCTTGTTATTGAGTTCGAGGATGAGAGTATCTTTGCCGAGGGGGCCAACGGGTCTGATTCTGATATGCACGAGGATGATGATAGTTCGGCACTTAAGGAGGCACCAGCTGCTGATAGTGGACGTGAGTTGTCCACCACGCAGGGTGCTGATGCTCAGGTGTCTGCGGATGGGACGGTTACTCCTTCTACGGTGCCGACGACTACTCTCAGGTTCGGTTCTTTTGAGCCGGCATCTGCACCCCCGAGATTGTGGAGTGATCGGGTGGAGTCGGATGAGGTGTTTGAGCGCTCGCTTCCGGCACTGGAGTTTGAGGGGCCAGTGTCTCCTCCTTTGGGGGAGTCGCCGATCCTGGTCAGGGTTGAGGCGGAGGAGGTCGTTCACGCAGGAGAGAGTCTGAAGATGGGGGCTTTGGACTACTCCTCTACGGCCGCGACTGTGCAGGTGCAGCCGAGGGTGCCTGCTGCTGGTGGGGGCGTGGGGCAGGTGGCCGCGCTTCCCTCATCAGGGCTGGCGGTGGGGGAGCTTCAGATGATGCAGCTTGAGCCTTCGATTGGGAGGCCGAGGTTTCTCGACCAGACACCTTTACTTCCTTCTTCCGGGCCGGCGATGCTGGCGCTGGAGTCGCGGTCCGGACGGGGCTCGGGGCAGGTGGCCTCGGTGGCCTCGGGGGCCTCTTCTCCTGTGGCGCCACGAGGGCTTTGTGTGCCGGCGGCGCCGGTGACGACAGTTCGCCCTTTGTCCGGGGTAGGGGGGAGCTCGGGCAGGAGGCCATGGCTTCTCCGTCCCCCGGCATGGTGCACCCCAGTAGAGCTTCTCGGGAGGAGGTGATTGCTTTCGCTGGTATCCCGGATCCGGTTTCTGAGGGGCGACAGTTGAGCAGCCGTCTCCAGCACCATCCGGAGGTGGACGACATTCAGCAGCGGTGCGCTATGAGGGCGTCCAAGCTTCGTGACGTGGAGGTCACTACGGGTATGTCTGTCAATACTTCTTTTTCTATTTTGCATTTTTCCAATGATGAGATTATTAATAATGCAAATAAGATAGGAATTTCACTAGGTAGCAATGATAGTGAAATTTCAAATTCGGTTAATGATTTATTGGATTTAGAGGCTGAGCGGGCGCTTGAGATGATACGTAACTTAGCTGCGGTTAAACCCATGAATAACTCCGAGATTGATGCTTTGGGGTTAGGGTACTCGATAATTTGTGTGCGGATCTCGCTCATTCGTCTCCTGAGCCTGAGGAGGAAGATGAGCGAGTGGACTTTGTTGAATTGCGCGCCTCTGAGACTGGTTGTGAGGACCAGCTGGAGAGTTTTAATTTTCCTAAACGCAAATGGAAGCGGAAGATTTACCCGGTTTCCGCGCGTGGATTAGAACAGCTAAAAAATTCCATGACGAGTTATGAAAGGAATCTTTTGGAATAGCAGAGATCTGAAAGACTTGGCTGAAAGAAGGTTTCTTGCTGAGGCTTCTATTGAGCATAAGTTGGACTTTATCGCTTTATCGGAAACTGGTAGAGCCGACTTTTCGCCTCAATTTCTCAATACGTTGTTGGGAGGTATTGAGTTTGATTGGCATTGTCTACCTCCGCGAGGAAGATCGGGTGGGATTTTACTCGGAGTTAGATGTGACTCGTTAGAAGTCCGAAGCGTGGTCATGGGAGATTTCGCAGTTAAGTTTAGGGTGAGGTCGAAGGCCAATGGGTTTAACTGGGCTTTGGTGGCGGTTTATGGAGCCGCACAGCCCGAGCTTAAACCAGATTTTTTGGCTGATGTGGTTAGGATTTGTGGTTCTGAGCAACTGCCTATCCTAGTAGGGGTGATTTTAATATTATCAGAAGGCGTGATGAGAAGAATAATGATAATTTCGACGGTAGATGGTCATTCATGTTCAACACCATCATTGAAAGTCTGGATCTGCATGAGATTGAGCTTTCGGGCAGGAAGTTCACTTGGGCTAATGCCCTGCTTAATCCGACGTTTGAGAAGCTAGATCGGGTTCTGGCTAGCGTCGAGTGGGAGCAGAAATTCCCTTGTGTAACGGTGCAGGCACTTACACGGGGCATTTCGGACCATACGCCTTTATTCATTGACTCTGGGGATGCCACCCATGTGGGAAATAAGAATGTCTTCTCGTTCAAGCTTGCGTGGTTTGAGAGACAAGGGTTCTTAGATATTGTTGCCAGAGAATGGGCTAAGGATGCAGGAGGTAGAACTGCACTTGAGCGTTGGCAGAATAAAATTAGGCATCTGAGAAGCTTCCTACGAGGGTGGGCTAAGCATCTTAGTGGGGTTTATAAGATTGAGAAGGAACAACTCCTTTCGCTTATTCAGTCCCTTGATGTAAAAGCTGAGAACATGATCCTGCCAGCCTCGGAGCTTCAGGCGAAGCTCGATGCGGAAATGAGGCTGAAAGAGCTACTTCGTGAGGAAGAATTAAAGTGGGCGCTTCGGGCCAAAGTCCGACGGGTCGTCCAGGGGGACGCAAACACACAAGTTTTTCACATGATTGCTAATGGCAAGCATAGAAAGAAGAGAATCTTTCAGCTTGAACAAGATGAGGGAACGATTCTGGGTCAGGAAAATTTAAAGCTATATATTACTGAGTATTACAAGCAGTTGTTTGGACCTCCAGAGGAGAACTGTGTGTCGCTGGATGAGTCTAGGATTGAGGATGTGCCTCAATTGACAGCTGTTGAGAATGATATTTTAATTGCTCCTTTCTCTGAGAAAGAGGTTTTTGAGGCCATTTCCCAGATGAAGAATAATAAGGCTCCTGGCCCGGATGGTTTCCCGACCAAGTTTTACAAGAAATGTTGGCACATTATTAAAGGAGATCTATTGCCTTTGTTCAATGATCTTTTCGCTGGTCAGCTTCACCTTTTTAAGCTGAATTTTGGAACGATAACACTTCTTCCCAAGAAGACAGAGGCGGTGCGGATTGAGCAATTTCGGCCAATCTGTCTTCTTAATGTGAGTTTCAAAATTTTTACCAAGGTCGGGACGAATAGGCTCACACAGATTGCGCATACTATGGTGCAGCCTACTCAATCTGCTTTCATGCCGGATAGGAACATTCTTGAAGGGGTGATGGTCCTGCATGAAACGCTCCATGAAATTCACACGAAGAAACTGGATGGAGTGGTTTTTAAGGTGGATTTCGAGAAGGCGTACGATAAAGTCAAATGGCCCTTTCTACAACAAGACTTACGTATGAAGGATTTTGACAAAGCTTGGAGGCGCCAAGTTGAATCTTTCACGCAAAAAGGGAGTGTTGGAATTAAAGTGAATGACGATATAGGTCTTTATTTCCAGACACACAAGGGCATGAGGCAAGGTGATCCAATGTCTCCTATCCTCTTCAACATTGTTGTTGACATGTTGGCAATCTTGATAGGAAGGGAAAATGAGGCAGGGCAAGTAGGTGGCTTGGTGCCTCATCTTGTCGATGGTGGTGTGTCCATTCTGCAGTACGCCGATGATACAATCATTTTTATGGAGCACAACTTGGTTAAGGCGAGAAATATGAAGCTGGTATTGTGCCTATTTGAGCAATTATCCGGTCTGAAGATCAACTTCAATAAAAGCGAGTTGTTCTGTTTCGGTAGAGCCAAAGAGGAACAAGATGCTTACAAGCAACTGTTTGGTTGCGATTTGGGGACTCTTCCGTTCACTTACCTTGGTATCCCCATTCACCATCGTAAGTTAACTAATAGCGAATGAAAGTTTATCGAGGATTGGTATGAGAACAAATTGAGCTGCTGGAAGGGCAAATTTATGTCGTATGGAGGCCGATTGATTCTTATTAATTCGGTGCTCATGAGTTTGCCTATGTTTCTCTTATCCTTTTTTGAGGTTCCAGTTGGAGTTAGGAAAAGGCTGGACTTCTATCGGTCTCGTTTCTTCTGGCAGAGCGATGAAACTAAGAGAAAGTACCGCCTAGCCAAATGGGATGTCATCTGCCGACCAAAAGACCAAGGGGGTCTTGGGGTTGAGAACCTTGAAGTTAAAAACATATGCCTTCTAAGTAAGTGGCTTTATAAGTTATCTGCCGAGACTGAGGCAACTTGGGCACAGATTCTTTGTAACAAGTATCTATACTCTAAGACCTTGTCACAGGTGACGGCTCGACCCACTGATTCACCCTTCTGGAAGGGGTTAATGAGGGTCAAAGCTACTTTCTTTCACAGAACAAAGTTTGTTGTCGGTGATGGCAATAACACTCGATTCTGGGAAGATACCTGGCTTGGTGATGCACCACCGGCACTCCAGTATCCGACGCTTTATCGCATTGTGCAGCGACGGGATGCTCTGCTTGCAACGAGTCTGCAATCTGCTCCTCTTAACATCCGATTTAGGAGGGTGCTTGTGGGTAACCGGTGGGAGGCTTGGATTCATCTGGTGAGTAGACTCATGGAGGTTCAGCTTACTCATCAGCCCGATCAGTTGTGTTGGAAGCTTACTAAATCTGGTGAATTCACAGTCAAGTCGATGTACATTGATGTCATCAATTCTAGTGTAATTCCTAGTCCCAAACACGTTTGGAAAGTTAAGGTTCCTCTGAAAATCAAAGTGTTTATGTGGTTTGTGCATAAACAAGTCGTTCTAACGAAAGATAATTTGATTAAGCGCAACTGGACATGATCTACTAGGTGTAGTTTCTGTGATCGGGATGAAAATATCAAGCATCTTTTCTTTGAGTGCCCGATGTCGAGGGTGTTGTGGCGCTCGGTGCAAATTGCCTTTAACATTACTCCTCCGAATTCGGTCAGGTCGTTGTTTGGAACGTGGCTGGTTGGTATAGAGGCCGAAACAGCTAGACAAATTCGAGTGGGAGCATGTGCGTTGTTATGGGCAATTTGGAACTGCAGAAATGACTTGGCTTTTAACAGAACAACAACTATTCATTTTTTGCAGGTTCTATTCCGGGCTACTGCGCTAATCCGTACGTGGTCATTACTCACTCCGACGGAGGCCAGGGCGCGTTTGGTTACTGGATCTGTCCGGTGAGAGGTGGTAGCGCGGGATTTCTTCAACCGGTTTGGATGGCGGCAATGTAATATAATAGGCGCTTTGTTTACCTATCTCTCTTTACTATGCCAGCCGGTTGTGGCTTTTGGGCCTTGCTTTATTTTGCTTGCTCTTTGTGAGCCAGTATCCTTTGTTGCAGCACTTTGCAAGACATTGTTGAACTACTTTTTAATTTATAAATGTGGCCGTATGCATCTTTCTGATGCAGAGGCCGGGGAACCACCCCTTTTCGAAAAAAAGTTAACCCCTCTAAGAAAAAAGCAATGTAGTCAACATCATCGTTAGTATTAGTAAGGTTCTTCCAACTACAGGATAGCAACAAATGTGTGAGCATAGTGAAGGTTCTTCCAAATACAAATCCAGGGGTACACTTTTTTGGCATATAACTTATGCTTTGTTAGTCCAATTCGGTATCTTGGTTATACTGAAAATCCATGGGGCCTTATATATTTGGAAGGATGGGGAAAGTTAAACTGAAAATCCTAGGGGACTTTATATATTTGGAAGGATGGAGAAAGTTAAACTGAAAATCCTAGGGGACTTTATATATTTGGAAGGATGGAGAACACGCCGCCGCAACTTTGAGCCAGCCACACGCATTATTGGTTAAATCACTTTTGAGTTTATTTGTTGGTTCCTTCAGAAAAGATGAGCGCAAAGTGGCTGAGAAGAGAGAAACCGTGAGAATTGTTTTATGAGGAGACAAATTCTAGAGAGGCACACCCAGTCTTGCATCTTATCATCAACCAAAGATACCCTCCTTACAATCCAGATACATATTGTTTCTAGTGTTACTAGCATTATAGAGACATAATATTTAAAAAAACATTATCAAGACATTTCTCGCAAAAAAATCAAGATATTCTAAAAAAACATTATCAAGACATAATAGAGCTAAGAAAATGGACATACATCTAGCATTGAGGATATCGAGAATAACATCACCTGCTCTGATGATTCCCAGCCCAAAACAAGTCACTATTCACCAACCTTGGGAGTCTTCCTCAAACTGGAATTGTACTTTTACGGTGCCAAGTTTGCCAAAACTTTTCCTAGTTAAAAGAGCTTTAAACATCAGATGTCCCTGCTATTCAGGGAGACAAACTTCCTTCCATCTCACTAGATGGTACTTCTTGCAAAAGAAAGAAAAATCGGCACCAAAAGAAATCCAACCATCTCACAACCCCATCAGTAACCGTGAGATCCAAGGGGGAAAAAGGACCCGTGAGACTTAGTGAAGAACAAACTGGAAATATTCCTTCTTACACAACTTCTATAAAGCAACAAAAGATATACTCCCTCCGTTCCTAAATACTCCCTCCGTCCCATAATGTAAAACGTTTTTTGACACTAGTGTAGTGTTAAAAAACGTCTTACATTATGGGATGGAGGGAGTATAAGTCTTTGTAGAAATTTCACTATAAACCACATACGGATGTATATAGATGCATTTTAGAGTGTAGATTCATTCATTTTGCTCCGTATGTAGTCCATAGTGGAATCTCTATAAAGACTTTTATTTAGAAACGGAGGGAGTAGTAAGCATATTTCACAAATAATACATGCATAACAGGGAACCAATTTGCTACCCATCTGCCTGTGTTGTTTACAAACCATCACCGTTCACCAGTATTCACCATCAGCCCTCTCTCTCTATATATGACTATTACAGCTTAAGCACAACATGCCGTCCAAATGAATGGCAAAACACAAATGCAACAGTGGCCCAAAATGCCAGGACGAATGAAATAGCGCTGACCACATAGAGAATCAGGTCAGAATCATCACCTCCTACAGTATCATTCGGTACCATTGGACTTGAACTGGAATTGCATGATTTAAGGTTGTGGTTTCCTTTGTAACTGCTCATATCGAATGTGCTGAACTGACCACTAGCCGACCCAAACGGACGAAAAGCGGACAAAAGCGCCGCCCGTTTGGGCCGGCCCTTTGAAGTTGCTCTTAGCATCTGTTGACACCATATCTATCTGTTCGACACCATATCTGACCGGTGAGCTGACGCGGCACCAAAATCTCACGTTGTTTGACCCCGGCGGTAAACTATACATGGGCCCCACCGGTCAGCATCTACACCCCCTCTCTCTCTCCCCAAGCATTTCTTTTTGGCATTGTACCGAACAGGTCGCGCGCAAGCATGCGAGGCAGCCGTGGCGTCCGGCGAGAGGCGCACAGCCAGAGGTCTTCAGCCGGCGTCAAAGGCCACCCGATCGTCGCCGTCGGTGAGTTCTCGTCACCGCCGCCCGTTCTGCAGCTTCTCCCCGCCGCAAGTGCTGCTGCAACTTCCCGCATCCCGCCTCCCCGTAGGGCACCGATCAACATGGCCGACATAGACACACACACCACGCCGGTATGCCGGATGCCAACCAGGCAAGCACGCACACCACGCCCAGCTGCCCATGCCCGCCCAAATCCGTCTTGCAGCCACGTTGGCTTGTCTGCGGCCAGCAGGGCCCGCTGAATCACCCTGCCGGCGTCCTCGCTCGCGGCGCTCGGGCACCTGGCGTGGCAGACCTCCTTGCGGCCGCGCACCTCGACCCAGCGTTGTGCTCCTGGATGCTTCATGCTTGCAACACCATCGCGGCCTGCGTCGGCTGCCTCCGCCATGCGCTCCCGGCTCCACGAGATGATATGGCCGTGCTCACCGCGCCCGCCGCACATTCCTTGAGGCTCATCAGCGATTACGGCCTCGCTGTGACGGTCCGGGGCCACGTCGGTGAGCGCTCCCGGGCGCGCATCACGGGAAGCCGCCGCCCGGCGTCGCCATGCTCGGACGTGGTTGTGTCACGGAGCAGAGAGAGATGGAGGATGGGGAGTCTTCCCTACTGTCTGCGGAGACCTCGTCGCGGCATCAACCAAGGCAGCGACGAAGAAGAGGCCACACCAGGACGCCTGCGAGGTGTTTGGTCAAATGCGAATGCGAAGGAGGCATAGGAGTGCTAACATTCCATTCTAACAGCGTCACTTTTTCCGTTCCATGTGAGCACTGACATCGGTCAGATTCGGCGTCAACCGGTGCTAATTGAGCGATCAGTATTTTCAGCAAACTGGTTTTGCAAAGAAATAAAAAATAATAACATGATGGTATTTTGATTTAGGGTTCATTTTTTTCTTTTTTGCAATTTACTCCTCTCGCTCTCTCTCTCTCTCGAGTGGCCTTGCCGTTGCTGAGCACGGACCCTGTGACCCAGTGGCCCTGAGCAGCGTCTTCATCTCCAGAACGCCCGTCGCCGCCGTCCACCTTGAGCGTATCGACCGCGCAGGTGCCTGCTGTTGCCACTCGTGCACGCGTCTTGTTGTGATGCTGCGGGTGCTCCAGCCGATGAAGCTCTCGCGCGCATGTCCGACCACGAGGCCTACCTGTCTGAGCCGCCGGGTTTTCCTCTAGGCGGTGAACGCCCTCGATCATGGCGACCGCCATGGTTACGCTCCATGGTAAGCTCTGCATCTTCCGGACGGATATGTGCCAAACTAGTGTTTAGCAGAAATCAATCGGCGGCTAGCCGGCAGCCATGGCAACGAGGACAGCATGCGGCAGCCAAAATTCATTTGCTGGATATTTCAGATTCCGTTCCCTCAGATGAACCAAGCAAGTTTCAGTTTTCCCCCATTCCCTTCATGTTAACAGAGTAATTTGATATCCATTACGGTTGTGTTAACAATGCCAAACCAAACAACTTCTAAATATTAGACGCTTATTGCAGTTCGACTTCTTGCAAAAGGAATCATCGGCTCTGAAGAAATCCAACCATTTCACAACGCCATCGGAGACACTTAAAGACAGTTCCTCGGCACCGGGACATATTTTAAATTGAAGTTTATTTTCAACAGGCTTCCTGTGAGATTTAACCACCTTCATACAAAAGATCAAACCAGAACATTCATGCTGAGACACAACTTCTATAAAAGCAATAAAAGATGACATAGTTTACAAAAATACACGAATAGTCGATAATCGGAAAGCATTTCTTGAAGCCTGTGTTGTTTACACATCATCATCTTTCACCAATACCTTCTCTGTGTGTGTGCCTATTACAGTTTGAGTATAACACGTTGTCCGAAGGAATGACAAAATACAAATGTGACAGTGGACCAAAATGCCACAACGAACGAGGCGGCACTTATTATGTACAGTATTGGGTCCGAATCATCTGGCGTATTTCCTACCGTGTCCTTCCGTGCCCCGGGACCTGAACTGGAATTGCATGATCTAAGGTTTTTGTTCCCTCTGTAGCTGTCCATATCAAATGTGCTCAACTGACCGGTGGCTGGTAGACATCCCGATAAGTTGTTGTACGCCACTGAGAACATACCTAGTGATGACAGCCGAGTTAACTGCCATGGTATCAATCCATTCAGCCTGTTTCCTGATAGATCTAAACTTTCGATCTCGCTCATATTTGCAAAGGTTGCAGGAATTGGTCCAGTCAAGAAATTGTTTGACAAATTGAGAGACTTGATATGGCTTAAATTCCCTATCTCCCATGGAATTTCACCTGACAACATGTTTGCTGATAAGTCAATGCCAGACATCGACATGAAGAAGTTACGTCCATATGTGTATGGATTCCCTTTAGTTGTGAAGGTGAAACCTCCGAGGACATAATGGCTGTCATATGAGAAGTCCATACCTTCAAACCACTCTCCAAATGTACTAATACCAGTAGTTGTCGGCCAAAAGAATTTATAAGCTTCGGGGTCTTCAAATGGAATGCCACCAATACATGGTGGTACAGAACCCGAGAGTCTGTTGTGAGAGATGTCAATTAAACTCAAGTGTTGGAGACGACATAGATTTGAAGAGATCTGTCCCTCAAACTTATTTCCGCCTAACAAAAGTAGATTGATTTCAAAAAGATATCGTGTCCACTCAAGGTTGCCTGTGAACTGATTACGGCTGAGATCCAAAGCTGTAATGAAGGAGTTGTTGAAAAATGCATCTGGGGAGCCTGACAGTGAATTCCCAGATATACTCAGAAACCAGAGTGGTAATGTACGGCTGCAGTGTGGTATAAGCCCGACAAAATAGTTTTCAGATAGATCTAACAGTCGGAGACTTGTTAATTTACACATTTCTGGATGAATGTGACCACTTAAACTATTTCTAGCAAGGCTCAAAGCTTCCAGTAAAGGAAGATTCCATAATGAAATGTCTACTTCTCCAGACATCTTGTTACCATGTAAATCCATGACTCGGACATTACCAGACAGATTTCTAGGAAGAGTCCCTTCAAATTTGTTGTTGTCTAGGTATATTTCCGACAAAAATGACAAGTTACTAGCCCTGTCAAGTATCGTGCCCCCGAGATTATTGTTTGAGAGCTTCAATATATTCAATGCAGAACAGTTCGTGAACAAGCAAGATGGTACCTGCCCTACAAAGTTGTTATTTGATAGGTCCATAATTTGAATCCTGCCAATGTTGCACAATGAAGATGGAACAACTCCAGATATATTATTATGAGAAACATCGAGAATCCACAGTTTGGGAAACATGGAACTGATATTGGGCGGCAGCTGCCCTTTAATACGGTTCAGAGATATGTTAAGTAGTTGAAGATCAGTTTGGTTTTGCCAACTGGGGTATAGTGATCCAACTAACGAGTTATTTGAAAGATCCAGGTAAGCTAGTGTCGCTTCATTTGCTAACAGAAAATTAGGCATGCTTCCTGGCAAATCATTGTTGGACAAATCAAGAAATTCCAGATGATGTTGTGTGCGTAGGAAATGTGGCTCTGTAAGCATGCTTTTATCAAGATTACACCAAGAGAGCAGTAGTGTTCTCAATTCAAATTTAGGTACCCAGCCATGCATTTTCACTTGAACAAGCAAATTAGTATTCCTGGACAGATCTATTTGTTTGAGCTTTGTACAGTTTCTTAGCCAGAAGAAATCAAATTTACCGCCTAGCTTGTTTTTGGATAACCTGAGAGTTTGAAGCAGTGAGGAACACTTCCAAGATGAGTTTATAGGTATGTGTCCTTCAAAGAGGTTTTCTGAAAGATCCAGATACTCAAGGCGTGGAAGGCCAAATATGGATGCTGGGAGGCTACCACTCAATTGATTAGATCTCATATGCAGTTCTCGCAAGTTCTGGAGATTGTTTAAACCTGCCATGATATATATGCCTTTTAGAAGTAAAAATTAATTGTACCAACTGATAAGGGATGTCAAATTGATTAGTTACAATACCTGTATTCTGAAGAACCCCACTCATGTTGTTTCTGTTCAGATTTATGACCTCCAGAGAAACCATTTTGTTGACAAATCCTGAGATATCGCCTATGAAACTGTTATCACTGAGGTTGAGATACTTGAGCTTACTCAATCCTTGGAGACCTGAAGAAATTGTTTGATTCAGAATAAGATTTTTGCAATCAAACTTACTGGAAGAATAAAATGGAGTTGCAAGCATGCAACACAAGCCACATACCGTCGAAATTTTGTAAACAAGTGAAATTTGCAGAGAAATCCAACAGCTGAAGCTCCCGAAACGAAGAAAAGATTGCCAAGTTCAAGTTCCAGCATGCAGCTTCCATGGGTTGAAATAATGTAGAGCCATCACTATTATGGATAGGGATTTGCTGGTAGATCGGGTGAAGATCGAGACGCAATATTCGTCGCGTGCTATTGTCGCAAGTGATCCTTTCCCACGAGCAGCAGTCCTCACCGTGTCCCCACCAACTGGGAACCTCGGACTTCGCGGTCATGAACCAAGAGCTAATATCCATGAGGGCCGCCCTTTCCTCTCTTAAGCAACTTGAAGAACTCGGAAGCATGGAGTGGACTACGCAGAGGACCAGGAGCAAGCATCCCCATGACAAGTAGCAGCCCATTTCAAAGAAAAAAACTCTACCTTATCCCGCGTGCTCTATGGTGCATGCTTGGGAGAAAGATGCCTTTTTATTGTTCAGCATTGAGACCTGCCACATGGAAGAATTGGATGGTTGAAATTGTTTGGTGTTGTGTACATGAGCTGGCTCAACGTCGAATTGAGCCACTTGCAATATATGTATGTTCTTTTTTTGGCGCGAATATATGTGCCCACCCCAGACAGAAAAGAAAGCATTGCTTGAAAAAGCTTGCTCTACAATAATGTACAGTGTTCCTAGTATTTGAGTTGAGTTAATTATATGTTCTATTTGGACCTAAATCCAAGGTTCCGAATACAAATAAAGTGGCCATTGTTACCATCCTTCACTTCTGAGAGAAGCTGTAGATCCGATACATGCTACAACAACACAATTTTTTGCATGAACTGTTGAACTATGTTCCACTAGTCTCCAGATAATGGTACCGGTCTACATCCTAGTCGTACTGGGAAAAAACGCACTAAAGATCAAATGTAGCATCATTGTCTTTGATGTTTTTAATATGGGAAGTGAAATTCAGAAAGGCCACCTCTTTGTACAGGTGGCCTACAAGCATGTCCATGTACGCAGATTTGTCTTCCAACTGCATCATTCTATATTGTCAGTGGGTGATAGAAGTAGAACTAAAAAGAGGTAGAAAAAGAGATTCATCACACCAGTGGTTTTTGCCTTCTGCTGTGGCCAAGGGGCAACTTATGCCATGTGTTCTATTGGTAGGCTTGGGAGAATGGTGTCTGCTTATTGTTCTGCTCCCTGTGTTGTTTATAGTTGGCTGTTGGAATGCTCTACAGTTGCTTAGCAAAAAAAGTTTGGGTATGGTCAAGGTAGGTATGCTTGAGCAGCGGAAATTGAAGTAATGGCATTGTTGACGTATTGAGGGACATTTTGTTCAAATCCAATTTGGCGGATAGCCATAGACATAACACTAATGACAAATCATTGGTCGTTGGTGCATCATCAATGTGTGGGCTTAACTGCAAAAGATCTTATTCTTGACCACAAATCTGTCAGCTACCAGCTCTGGGTTGCAGGCCATGAAAAGGAAAGTTGCCAAACTGAACGCTTCTTCTTCGGTGCAAGCATATTCTAGGTTTTAGCCGGACATATATACTAGCTGAATGCCTGAGTGTCGCTAGCTAATTGTACATTTAACGTAATTTACGTACGCAGCCCCCTAATCACTGTTTTAAATAGCCCGCTAGAGCTCCGCTATAGCACGCTATAGCGTTTACAAAAGGTCTTGCGCTAAGAGACTTTGGTCCAAACAAATGAACAAACATTTTAAATAGCGCGCTATAGCTCCGCTATAGCACGCTATAGCATTTGAAAGAGGTCCGCCGCTAAGATGCTTAGCGCGCTATTTAAAACTTTGCCCCTAATAACAAATGAAACCATTCCGAAGTGCAAAACGATCTTATGCTTTTCCTATGCACAAACATCTGCCAATTCAGTCGTAGCAGCAGGCGTCCTCGAATTACAATACATGTACAGTATGGTTTGAGAGCAAGATGTCTGATTATTGTTCTGCCCCTTGTGGTTTTTGAGCAGTGCTATAGGGACGACCCGGGGCACGACGATTAAATCCAGCCGAGGAATCTCTAGCACAGCCCAGCAGCTGCCGCTGGATCCCTTGTCGTTCAGTTATCGCCCACACACGATTTCGGTGGTTTTTATAATTGGCTGTCCAAACACTATACGCTTGCACTTGCTTAGTAAGGTCAAGTTAGGCATGGGAGCCCCATCAAGCACTAACCTTGGGCGTATATAATATTATGCTCCAGACACTTTATGGACTTGAGTACGAGCACGAAAGGTCTTACAGTTGAGCAGTTTTAACATGGTCCCTCTTACTCCCTCTTTTCACATGAAAAGTAAGAGTATAAAATAGATCTTAGCAATTGATCTCATTAATTACTGGCTTGATTACCTCACATCTAAAAAGAGGAGGTAAGAGGGACCATATTAAAATCTGCCCTTACACTTGGTATGGAGGCAAAAGAGGGGGGAAGTTTCTTCTTCACTGCATACCTTACCTATGCACAAGCATCTTGCCAATTCAGTTACCGCTGCAGTGATAGCAGAAAATTTCCTCACACCCGTGGAAATTTGGAAGGATGACGGCCATCTTGTTCTCCGACGCCCGGCCTAACTCCCTGTTAGAAAAAGCATAACTCAATCCCCTAACTAGTACTCCTCCCTAAAGAAATATAAGAACACTAACGTAGTGATATAAATGCTCTTATATTTCTTTACGGAGGGAGTATCTTGAATTCTTGGTTGCATAAGGTGTG
>NC_041383.1:42053742-42091694 GCF_002162155.2 Triticum dicoccoides
CGGAAGCTTCAGCCGCCATTGTGAACCGAGCTTCTGAAGCTTCAGCCGCCGTTCATGAATCGTGAATGAAGCCATTCCTCTCCTTGGCCAGTTTGCTGCCACCGCGATTTGAGCCTGTCTCCGCACGAAATCGGAGGCATGCGCTTTGTTACTCAAATAGAGGAGACAAAAATTCCATTCAGAATCAGAAGTGACCTCCTGATGTGGCGCCGTGGCCACCCGCTGCGAGAGATGATGCTGAGAGCAGGCACTGGCGACGCGCAGCTCGTGTTGAGGTCCAGCCAGAGCAGCGGCTACCGTCCTCCCCGTTCCGTGTCCGCAAACATCTGGATCAAACTGTTCGGACACACTTTGCCATCCAACTTGGTACCCTACCGGTCGGTGGACGAATCTAGTTGTCCGAAATCTGGCAAACCAGACGCAAACCAAGGAAAGTTTGCGGTCGTTCGAACCGCCGCCACGTACACGTCTGACACCTTGTTCCTACCCAAAATATCTCCCGCGCTCGCGGCCTCTCTCGCATGGCCGCACCTCTCCTCTCCGCACCGCATTCATGCCGGGCAGAACGGACTCAACTGGTCATTGGAGCCGGTATTGGAGCGGCGCCGGCCGACAGCGCCGCCGGCGCCGCATCCCACTCTTCACGCCTGTTCAATGCCGAAGAGAAGTGACTGGACGGAGCGAGACAAGTATCTACCACATTCGCATGCCGACATTAAACAGGCGCGGCGACCGAAAAATCCACTCCAGCGTCCGCATTAAAACAACCTGACACTTGGCCTGCTCGGTTATGTGCTTTATATATGGCCACGCCCGACACGATCCACACCGAACACATTCAGGTAAGGTCACATAGTTCTCCTCCCCTGTCACTGCCGGAGTAGTCAAGGAAGTGGGGGAACTCCCGTAACATCGGAGTCTGAGATGCCCGCTCCCTCTAGCTATGGTTGAAGGGTTGGGGCGTGCCACACACAGACACACATGGGCACGTGTGCGCGCACTAGTCCTGGCCATGGACCGCCCGGCCAGAAAAAGCTCGGACCGGGCATGGGCATGAGCCCAAAAACTAGGTCAGGCCGGGCATGGGCCCGCTATTTCTGCCATTTACTGAATAGGCCCGGCCCGAGGCTTGAGGCCCGGTGTTTTTTTTGCTGTGACAGGCCGGGCTTGGGCCTGAAAAGTAGGCCTGATGGTCGGGCCGGGTCGGGCTCGGGCCTGAGCTTTCTACCTCGGGCTTGGTCAGGCCTGGCCCGGCCCGAAGGATGGCCAGGTCTAGCGCGCGCGCACACCTCTATGGCCGAACTTGTACGTCATCTAACCTAACACACAAACACAAATTTAATTAACTTAATTTCCTCAATCTCAATCTGCATTTGTGTGGCAAATAATGATGATACTAGGGAACTCGAAAAGGTAGGAGGATCACATAATCTAACTTCCTTGTTGCCAATTCTTTTGATAGCTTTTTAAGCTTATTCTAGAAGCCCAATCAAACAATTTTTGGAGAAGCCAAACTTTGACTAGTAGGCTTCTTAAAAAATGGATGAGCTTCTAGAATAAGTTGGATAGGTTTCTAGTATAAGCTGAGTAGGTGGCTGGAGCTTATTGTAGAAGCCATCAAAAGAACTGGTATGAATAGGCCTCACCCTCCGTGGACGAACCTTGCAGAGGAAACCTTGGGTTTGGGTTTTAGGGGGCATGCGATTCTCACCAGTGTTTTTGTTACTCAAGCCAAGATTCTCGCTTACACTTCCTCGACCCCGCTTTCGTGATTGCTTCCCTCTAAGGCGGAACGCTCCCCTACCCATTTGAAATCGTACAACTTGGATACATTGCATAGAGTTCCATTACGATTAATGGGCTTCGGGATTTCTTGTGGGCATAGACATCGCAAGTCATTCAGTCTGATGGTTTTTAATTATCTGCATATGGTTCTAGGGTGGTTCATTATCTTAAATTAATTTCCTAATCTAATCGGATACAACAAAAAAGCATATGTTGTTCCCTTGGAGAAGGTCCGAAAACATAGGTTAAGATGTGGGACTTTGCAAAATTATATCGAAGAGGTCAAACATATGACATTAAACGTTTATAACATTATGAATTTGAGAGTTTTTCATGTAAAAAATTACATCAAGATTCATAAGTTTTAAACTTTGTGCAACAAACCCAGCATAAAAACTACCTTTTTTGCGGGATGCATAAAAACTATCGTAATATTAATTAACCACAAGGACCTTGAAGTTTATATTTATGATGATACAAAACAAATTGTTGCAGATCATTCACTTAATTTTTCATGTCAATAGAGTTGTTGGTTCAGAATGGAGACGGTTGAACCAATTGCAAGAACTTTGAACCTTTTAGTCCACATAGAGGAGACACTACAAGTGACTGACATCACTGGATCTATAAGTGATCATATGAGATGCCACTTATAATCAAACTTAAACCAAACCAACAACTTGTGAGAGGCTCGCTGTTTATCAAAGCACCCTATATTTCATAAAATTATCACTATCATGTTTTTCTCTCTCTCAAGAGCATGGCAAATTGAAGTGCTTAGGCCTTGGGAAGGCCATTCTCTGTTGCTATCACACTGGAACAGTCATCGCGTGAAGGCCATGGAGCACCAGCCATTACCGCTTCGATTTGCCAGGTCTCTCGGGGGCAGTTTGTCAGGTTCTTGCATCCTTGCACCGTCACATACTGCAATCATACACTGCATTATTAGTGTGGAAATGAAGAACAACAGGTAAAGGTAAATGCAATGTGGATGCTACAGAAATTAATGTTGAGCTTGGCTCATGTAACTTTTGATAAAGAGAACATCTGCATTAGAATTGGGTGTTTGCGGTACAATTCATATACGTGGAAATCGATAATGTGGAATCTATACTAACTTTACTTCTAGAAAATCCTTCTATTTCACTACGAGCATAAAATAGATGTGATGTTGAGTTTAGCTCCTGTAACTTTTACTCGAGAAAGAGAACTAGCAGTTAACATATCTGCATTAGAATAGGGGTTGTTTGCAATACAGTTTGATTTACTTGGAAACCAACAATCAAGATGACCAACTACACCATGCCTCTACAACGACACAATATCAAGACCAAAGTTGAGACATCGTGGATGCACACAGCCAAAAGTATTAAAAATAATAAGAAGGAAAAACAAAGAGAGCTGATATGCAGGTAATGACTTGAAACAGATTTTTTTTTTTGACATCAACGAATTGAAACAGATATAATTTAATGTATTTGCATTATTTTCTACGTGCTACAAGTTAGCCATTACAAATAGGAGTGCACCAACAGTAAAATATAAAGCGTTACTGTGCAATGCATTTCTTAAGTTGTATTGTTATGTATCAGAAAAGAGCAACCAAGACATACCAGATTACTTTCAATGCGAACACTGCCAAAGCTTTTGTACATTTCTATCTTTTCCTAGTTCAAGAACTTTGAGGAAATTGGGTCATCCTTGGCATGCCTCAGCAAAGCACCAATGAAATAACAGCCTGGCTCGACCGTAATAACCTGCAATACAGACCACAGGAGCTCAAATGTTTTATTATAACTATAGATTAGATTCCCACCCACCCTTCTGAACACGGGGGCACAAAATATGTCCTTCTATTGTTTCATTACATAATTATGTTTTCCTTCATTTTGTTCGCTCCAGTTTTTACTGACATAAATATACAAAAAAAAATAGGAGGATAGGTACATTACAACATTTGAGATTAGGTTAGGAAACTTCTATTAAGTTAAAGACCATCAAAGTAGAGAGTGTCTCGTGCACATGCAAGTGTGGGTCCATTAAGTTTAGAGAAAAGTCTACTTTTCGTCCCTCAATTCTTTGGTCTGCTCATTTCTGGTTCCTCAACTCTAAAACCGGACAGGTTGCACCACAAACTCTCGAAATCATCCATTTTTCGTCCCTGCGAAGTTTCACTACCGAGTCAACCCGGTTTTGACCATGACGTGAACAATGCTCCGATGAATAGTAAATTAAAAAAATCTAATCAAATAAAAAAAATATGAAATTTTATGACATCGAAGATACTCAAGTGCGCTAGGTGTGTGCCAATTTTCGTCATGTTTGGACGTTCGAGGAGCTTGCGGCAAAAAAAAACAAAAGTTGGCACGCACCTTGCGCATTTGAGTATATTCTATGTCATAAAATTTCATATTTTATTGTTTTTTTGCTATTTTTTTCGAATTTACTGTTCATCTGAGCGCTGTTCACATCTTGGTCAAAACCGGGTTGACTCGGCAGCGAAACCCCACAAGAACGAAAAATGGCTGGTTTCGAGAGTTCGTGGTGCAATCTGTCCGGTTTTAGAGTTGAGGGACCAAAAGTGAGCCGACCAAAGAATTGAGGGACGAAAAGTGGACTTTTCTCTTAAGTTTATTATATGACAAGTAGAAAGACGGCAAGCCGAATGGATCTCTGGGCCTTTATGCCCAATGCTTTCACAAAAGTAGTTCGCCTATGAATAATTGACAAGAACACAAAAGGGAATAACTTTCAGAAGTGTGAATTGCATAGACAGCAGAACACACAAACTGAGAAAAACCAATTTAACTATACATGATTATGTACAATTAAATTATATCCATGAGATTATGTATAAGTGAGACAAATAATTAAAATGTTTGAATACCGAAATGGGGAACAAGAAATTTCATTAGCCTGTGCAAAAGAGAATATATTAACACAACAGCTTGTGAATTTGTGGAGTTATTACTATAAATTCACAAGCTGAAATATGTGAAGCTTGATCCTAGTAACTTCTCAAACAAGTGCGCATAAAATAGAAAGAGCGTTGTGTGATACTAAATGTTAATAAATTAATCATAAAGGTAATTACTTACCATGCCTTCTTTAAGTTCTCTTATTGTCCGCAAGGATCTCAATCCTGGCTCCTTTGGCCTCTCTAAGCCCTATGGTCGAGAAACAAGCATTAGTCTAAGTTGAATGGAGGTAAGTATGGCATGATTAAAATGAAAGCATGGATATTGATATAGTCAAAATCTAACCTCGGGGTAGCCTCCGGGATCGTGGGTGTCAATTCCAAGTAAGTGCCCAAGACCATGAGGCATGAAAACAGCGCCCAACCTTTGATTCATCATGTCACCAATATCACTGAAAAAAATGGTTATGGACAACTGATAAGTTAGCATCAAGCTTTACATATTATCATATTGAAATTCAATAAGCAGAAATAATTATCTCTCACACGCACCCATGGATAATATTTTCTTTCTTTAGAGATTCAAGTATTCTCTGCTCTGCCAGCCTGCAAAAATGTTCATATGACGCTTAAACAATTGAAGACAATATGATTTTTTTGGGGAAGGTCTTATTGAAGACAGTATGATAGACAAACAGAGGGAGAAACAATGTGAGTTGGTTAAACTTAAACAGATTGACACATTAAGCGAAAAGATCTGAAAATTTGCTTCCAAGTATTTATCAGGAACCCAATTTGACAACACGGATACAACTGTGAATAATCTTTAGATCCAGCACACTTATGATTGTATGCTAATTGTATTCTGTTAAAGCACAATTATTTCTCAGAAACCCAATTTGACAACACTAAAAAAAACATTAAAAGTTGCATGGTCTATAAGTGACGACAAAGAATTCTTACTTGTGCATATCGATCCATTTTACTCCAGGCTGCATATGTGATATCACATCATTATGAGTCCTAAGGACAGCCTGTGAAATACAGTCAGTCTTGCATCAATAAAAAAATAAAAATAAAAGCAAAGTGGGTAGTTTTACCACCAGGGTACTTACATTGTATACAATCGTCTGGTTTCTTTTTAATTTTCCATTTATCTAAAAACACATAAACTCATTCAGATAACATTACAAGACAAACACTCTATTAAAATGTGATAAACGGAAGATTGCGACAGTTTATATCGAGGTTAATGAGTTCCATGCAAGAATTACATTAGCTATGATTTGATGTCAGTAAAAAATTGCTTAATAAAAATAATCCTAACATATCATTGGACTGAAGTGAAAAGGAAAGGACCTGAAGGTATAAATAACACTTTTAACAATAAATAACAAAATTTGATATTGTTTTTGTAAAAAAGTACTTCAAAATAGAAGTATGAATATTCCAAATGACTTACAGGGTATGAACATGTGATGTCAGAACCATAGAAATTGTATTCAGCTCCCATGTCCATTAGAGCCATGTCTCCATCATTCAACGTCTGAAGATATACTAGATATAAGTATGTCCAGAGAGAAAAGGCAAAACCGCGTACTCCTCCCCTAAAGAAGCCATGAACACACAACAATACTTCAAGACCCTCCATAGCTATTCCTTCATTCGATTTCTATCCTCTGCTTCGTATGTTTGGTATTATTGCTTTCCCTTACTTGATTAATTGGTCCAACATAACATTAAAGTTGGCTAAATTATGGTCCCTAGCCCCTCCAACTGTACAAGTTTCGTACAAAATTGAAACTCTCACTGTGAACATTATCACCCAATGCTGACACGCACATGCTTCAATTAGAGATTATTTTTTGCTGACACGCTAATCAATGGTAGCAGACATCATACGACATTCAGTTCATGAATGCCATAGGCTATTTCATTAATTCAATGATATACTAACTAACCTATGATCCTTTCATCACAGTTTTCATTTTTCCAATGTGCATGAATTCTGAACACATACAACAACGAGAGCAAAAACTATTGATCAAACTTACAAATTTCAAGATCTCATGGTACTCAACAACTATACAGTTGACAAATACTTTCTTAAGGAAAAAGCAGTTAACAAAGAAAAAGATACATGAACTCTACTGCCTGAAACTAAAATAAAGCATGCCCTTTTCCAAATAGCTAGTATGCATTGAAAACTAATCGTTCCTAAGATATTTGAGCTCGTGCTATCGACAAGATAATCTGAATTTTGTCGCTGGTGCGATTTACAAGCTCGAGCAAGTAAAACTAACACCAACAAGTAAGCTGCAGGCCATAAGCATCATAAAAAGCGTACCTGGTCATTTGGAGCTCCCGCATGTCCATAATGAAGAGTAGAACTGCAAGATAAGCAATAGAGTTATATAGCACACAAGATAGTCCAACTTGAAACAAACTCATATACGATAGGCATGGGGCTATTATTTTTTAACTACCTAAGAAAACAATCCTACATAACTTTCCATAGCTACTGATCTATTCACAGAAGTCAACAAATAGGCAGTGTTATGCATATAAATAAGTGAACTTGAAAAGAGAGACCTACTGAAATTACATAAAGTGAGTAGTTCATTCAGACGCTAAGAAACTCTATACTAAGATGTTTATCTCCATTCTTTATCTCATACTACCAGAAGTTCATGGAGTTAAGAATTTGAAGATTTTTTTTCTCTAAGCTTCATCTAGAAACAATGCATAAAACTACATATACTGTTGGCACTGGGAAGGTGATTTGGTATTACGATATCCGTTTGTTACCTCAAGTGACAACTTTTACATATATGTTACACAAAAATGATTACTAAAACAATTAGTAACAATTCCACCATATTTGCAACTACTCATTACTTGCTTCACATATTAGACATAATATTTAAACTCGCCTGTTGTGTCCAGTAGCACATATACATGTGTAGGAGCAATGTCGACAGCCTTCGTGCATAGATGCACGATGAATAAAGATGCTTTCTAACTGAGATTCCTTCAGTTACTTGCACGACCGACGGACAGCAAAAGGCTCCAACCAAACCACTATACAAAGGCCTGAAACACTAGCATTAAGATTCAGGGAGTTTGATTTGGGATCCCTGACCAGCACGATGGTGACGCACTGACGCTCCTCTCTCTACTTATATAGTACTCCCTCCGCCCGGAAATACTTGTCATCAAAATGAATAAAAGTGAATGTATCTAGATGTATTTTAGTTCTAGATACATTCCTTTTTATTCATTTTGATGACAAGTATTTTCGGACAGAGGGAGTAGAAAATGAACGTCAAACCTCTGTAAATTTCTGCACTGAGTTCAAGTTTACCACTGTATCGGTGCTCATCAATCTGAATCGGGCTTAGACGGCATAAATTGCGCACACTTCTGGTCCTAACAACCCACAAGTAGACCGCACACTCAAATGATGCTTTATTGGAAGCAACATGTAAACAATATTGGGAACAATTGGTTGTATCGGACGATACTTGCGACCTAAAAAACCCCATTGGAATGTTGAAAATAGTTCAGGTTTTCATGTCCAGTATCATCTGCATAAACAAGATGGTAATTTTACATACTGTAGGTGCGGTAACTTATGCAGCCTAGGCCGGATAATTTTTTGGACCTTGGAACAAAATTCTTGAAATATACCCGGTAACTTTTATGTGTATAGCATGCTAATTTATGCACCATAGACCTAATAGCTTATTTGCAACACCATGTTAATTTCTACCGAGGAATTTTATTCGAAGAAAAATACCTCGGTAATTTTTGTGTAAATAGTATGATAATTTATGCATTGCATCTATGATAACTTATATATGAACACCGCGGTAACATTGATCCTTGGGGGAAAATAATATTGAAAACATACCCCTGATAATTTTTTTGTAAAGATCATGATAATTTATGCACCGCATACCCAATGACATACGTATAAACAATGTGGTAACTTTGAACCCGATGCCAAAAAATTGTTGCAAAAACATATCCTGAGTAGTTTCTGAGTAAATAGTATGGTACTATACACGCCATAAACTCAATAACTTAGGTACAAATACCATGGTAGTCTTTTTTCTGCGGTAAAAAAGTTGTTAAAAATATACCCCCTCTAACTTATGTGTAAATACCTTGGTAACATACACTCCACATATCTGATAACTTACTCAAAAACACCATGATAAATTTTCACCCTTGAGGAAAAAAATGTTGAAAACATTCATGGTAACTTTTCTGTGCAAATAGCATGATAATATACACAACGATGACGTGATAATTTCATTAGCCTGCGCATGGTAGCTTTTGACTCTCAAAAAAAAGTCATTGGAATATACCAACATGAGATTGAGTTTTGGAGGTCTTAATCGCGATGGACTTTTTTATGCGAAATTAGATTTTTGAATTGGGCCGACAGTTTGAATTACAAAACATTTTTAATTTTCAAATATAACCCCGGTAACTTATATGAAAATAACACGATGATATACGAATGGCATACCGGATAAATTACGTAGAAACACCATGATAACTTTGACCAAGGAGGGAAACAAGTTAAAAAACATGCCCCTCATAACTTATGTGAAATAGCACGGTAATATACAAACCGCATATCCAATAACTTACGTGCAAACAATGCGGTAATCTTTTTACCAAGGGGGGAGTTGTTGAAAATTATAACCCCGGTAACTTATATCGACATAGCACGATAACTTGCATACCACCGGCGTGGTAACATATGTAGTAGAGGCATGATAACTTCTGACCCGAAAAAATTCATCCAAACATACCAATATGGGATCTAGTTTTGAAGATCTCGTCGTGATGAATCTTTTATGCGAAAATGGTTTCATCAGACTGACGGTTTGAGTTACAAAACATTTTGAATTTTCGAAATAAAGAGATTCTATGATGACATCAACTTATTTGCCCTCTAGTGCATACATAAATGTACACGTGAAGAAGCATGTGAGAACCATGTTTATGTTCCGGTAACTTATGTGAAAATACCACGATAACTTACATACCACAGGCGTGGTAACTTATACAGCCCAAGCGTGATAACTTTTGACTCGAGAAAAAGTTGTCGAAACATAGCAACATGGAATCTAGTTTCGAAGATCTTATCGAGACGAATCTTTTATGTGATAACAGTTTTACATCATACCGACGGTTTGGACTGCAAAACATTTTAAATTTCGGAATAAGGAGAATTTAGCATGACATCAATTTTTTGTCCTCTAGTGCATGTATGCAATTAGAGAAAGAAAATACACGATGAAAAAAGAGAGTGAGTCATGCTAATGCATGCATGCATGTAATTAGAAGGAAAGAAAGAGGTGTGCGACAGTTTTGCTATCTACCACACATGTGCCAAACAGTGCGGTCCTATCTATATACGTCAGTATGTGATAGTTCATTTGAAAATTCTAAAAAGACAAATATTAGAAACGGAGGGAGTACATGTCTACGATCTCCACCGCGGATCAATTGGCGGAAGGGAAGCCAGCGGCTGCTATTTACGTACGTGTCCTCCACGGAAAGTATCGGACGTACGAGCCGGCCGGGGCCTGTGCCAACATACAGTAGATGAGAAGAAGGGCACAAGTCAAATCAAAATGCCTTTTCCTTTTGCATTGCATGGACGACTTGCAAGTTTTTGATGACTGTTCATCATGCATACACATACGCTCGTCCCTGCAAACGCGCACATGTAAGTTATGCTCATCGATCAAGAGTCAGAAGTGTCATTTTACACAAGACATCGTTTTTGCTGACGTCACGTACTCCAAGGAGATCATGTCCAAAAGAAAGGTACTTGGCCAAGATGGTGAGGAGGATGGCTCTCACAACGGCTCCTCGCGACGCAAGGCAGGACATGTTGGTGAACCAAGATCTCCGCCGCGTGGGGGGCCAGGGAGGCCCTCTGTCACCGGTGTGTGCAACGGGACGAAAGGGCGCCAACGATGTTGCTTGGTCATTTTCTTGGCGGAGCCTTGCAGGTGTGTGCAACGAGATGAAGGGGCGCCCTGGGTCTTGCCTCCTAATCCGGCTGAGGCATACGGGAAACATCCTCCACAGGTGGTTTCGACATTGGCGCCACGGGTGCTAGGGGTGAAGTGTGCTCTCAAATGGGCTTGCCAGGGCTGGCTCAGGTGGTGGTGGGCTCCCCGGGCCTGGTCCCTCCTAGCATGGATGTACGCCACATCCCCATTGTTCAATCCGATGGTGTTCCTGCCCCGCGCCGCGAACCGGCAATTAGGGTGGACTTGGACATGGTTTCAGTTGGTCAACCTATCGTGTTCCAGCCAGCCGTGTTGGTGCCAACCTCATCTCGGTCGCTAGTATTGGTTTGACCAAGACCTCTGGGGAGCCTGGTGCGACGCCTGGAGTTACAACTGAGCCACTAGTTCATTCTGCGTGCTAGTCTAGGAACATGTCGCTACCGCTTCCAGAAATTCCTGGGTGGGTTGCTGGCAACAATGCTAGACCTATGGACATATCTTACGGAAACTAACTTACGCACTAACTTGGCAACGTTTAACTGGAAACCAGGGGCAGCAGGGCCCACACCATGGAAATCAGGGGGAGAGTGATTGGCTGGTGGGAGCAGTCCGTCAGTTTCATCTGTACGTGATCCGTAATGTAGCATATTTGGGTTTTGTTGGTCGACTTCCATCAGCACCATCCTCCCAGCCTTCTATAAAATGGCTCCGGATTCGCCATGGAACCCTAGACCCTTCATTTGGCTTCCCTGCTTCCAGATCTGAGATCCAGCATCTTGGCCACCTCGCCCGCAATCTTTCCTCTTTTGCGGAGGTGGTGGCCATGGGTAATAGGGGAGACGATCGCTCCAACAAGCGTCTCTTTGATGATTTCTCCTCCGCGGAAGATCTGTAGATCGAGACGAAGCTACGCAATACGCTTCAACGTGGTGCCGCTAGACGCAGGAACGTGTTGCCACGGTCCAGGGGGATGGGTGTAGCCTACAAAGCGGATTAACAGGAGGCATGCTGTTCTCTGTATCAAAACATGAAGTACTTCCACACAGTGGTGGCGTCGGACAGAAAACAAATATGAATCGTCTTAAGAGGTTTTTTTTAGGGAATGGCAGCATTGCCGCCGATATATTAAGCAGGAGTAAATCAAATACAAAAGTCTGTCAAGAAGTACATGGGGGGTGGGAAGGGAGTACGGAAACTAGAAACTAGTGCTTCGAAGTTAATTCAGGTTCTGGGGGCATTCTCAGTGTCGCTAAGCCAGTGCATGGGGAGTGCCGGCTGAAAAATGTCAGTTTCGATGAGCTCCAGCAGATAGTGTTCCCGCAAGAGTTTGTTGTCGAAGATCCTCCTATTCCTCTCCTTCCACATGTTCCATCCAGTGTAGATGGCCGTGGAGCAGGCCTTCGCTCCAAAAGGGCAAATGATTTCATTCCACCAAGCTAAGGTAGAAGTATCAGCCAACGGTGCAGCAGCAAGCCCTGGAATGTCAACCCATGCAACAACAAGCATCCATACTAATCTGGAGTAAGGGCGATGTGTCGCGGTCTCCTCCTCTTGGTCGCATAAGCAGCGCAGATCGAGTTATGTGCGATTGCCCGCTTACGAGATTGTCTTAAGAGGTTGAGGAGGGAAGATGTGAATGTTGTGGAGGAGGAGGGGGCCATGACCATGAGAGAGGTGACAACTAACAAATTTACAAGCCTTTCTCATTAAGAAACTTGTACAACCATTTACTCAGCAAGCACTTATTTTAAATTTCAGGGACTATGCAACTACCTAGTCTTCTTCTTTCACTGCATTTCCTTTGCCGTGCTAGGATTTGACGTCAGCACCTGCTTTCCTCTCTCCATGGTTTGGCTTGTACTCCAAGCTGGTCTAACACGGGTGATTTGGTTGAGGACAGTTACCAAATCCACGGAAGCTAATTGACCGGGACGCCAATCCTTGAACGACACGGAAACATGGCAAACAATAAGAAAACATAAACCAAACCGGCCGGCCTGCAGGATGGTATGACAGGACAGGATCAGTTGCTTGTCAAAGTAATCCAAAGCCGGCCAGCTGCACCTGAATTTATTAACGCAGCCTCATCTCTCAATCAAAATCCAGAGAGATACTTCTCTGAGCAAGATCATGGAGGTCAGGGCGGGGGCGATGCTGAGCGCCCTCCTCCACAAGCTGGACGCCGTGCTGACGGACGAGTACAGGCTGCAGATCGAGGAGCCTGAGGGGCGAGATCATGTTCCTCCGAGCCGAGCTGGAGAGCGTGCAGGCGGCCCTTGCGAGGGTATCATCGTCGTCGACGGCGCAGCCGGTCGACAGGCAGGTCAGGATCTGGGCAGGGCAAGTCAGAGAGCTCTCCTACGAGTGGAAGACAGCATCGACAGGTTCATGGTGCGCGTCGACCTCCACCATCCGGGGATCAGCGGGTTCATCGGCAGGTGCCTGAGCCTGCTGACCACGGCCCGGGTCCGCCACAGGATCGCCGTGGACATCAGGGGCATCATGGGCCTCGTCAAGGAGGTCGCTGACCACCGTGACAGGTACAAGGTTGACGACGATGTTTCCGCCGTCCGGCGGCCTGCGGGTACCACCATCGACATCGACCCTCGCTTGCATGGCATGTACTCCTCTGTTCGAAATTACTGGTCGAAGAAATGAATGTATCTAAATGTATTTTAGTTGTAGATACATTAATTTTTGTGACAAGTAATTCCGAACGGAGGGAGTACGAGGATTCGGCGAGGCTCGTCGCGGTGGGCAGGCCGAGGGCGGAGCTCTGCAGGCTTTTGGTGGAGCAAGAAGGCGCGGCTACCATGGATGGTCAACTGAAGGTGGTCTCCATTGTTGGGGCTGGTGGCCTTGGCAAGACGACGCTGGCGAACGTCGTGTACCAGCAGATCAGAGTGCAGTTCGATTGCGACGCCTTTGTCACGGTGTCCCTGCTTGTTGGAAGTAAACCCAACGTCCAATCGGATTACATGTACGTATCTGTGTCCAGCTAGTGCATGAGATAGTTACCTTGTAGGATTAGTATTCCATGCTGATTCGGTTTGTAACTAGACAGCCTAGCTGTTATATATATGTGCGTGTTGAGGACGGGGCGTCGACCTGTGTTGAGGACGGGGCGTCGACCCGTTGGCTGGGCAGCTGGGGTAGCTGTCAACCCACCCGAGTTTAAGTCACGGCTTTGATGCGGGTGCTCACGGAGTTTCTCCTATAAAGAAAAGCCAACGAGGATTAACCTTTGAATTGGTCTCATTTTTTTGTTATATATATGTGCACGTATCTTGAGTTGAGAAGCAATTAAAGTATCACCGGGCACGAGACGTGCCCGTGGCTATCAATTCCAAGTATTGCGTGCGTGCGTGACTTGCTATTACTAGAATCGATCAAGTCGATTGGTAGCTAGCTAGGTTAGCTACGTACGTAAGTGTTCCACCGGAATAATCAATCGGGTGTGCTGCTATTGCCGTGTACGTGCACCGGCCAGCGGCAGGATTGATCGGGAGTGGCTCAGTGGCCAGCGTTGTTCATCGTCATTCGTCGTCGGTCGTATCTATGTCGCCGGAAGTATTCGGCGTGGGAACTAGGCCAACAATTGATATCCAGAGCAAGGTTGATCTTCTAGTAACTGAAGGTCATGTCGGACGACGAGAAGATCAAGTAGCTGGCAGAGTACTCCGGTGTGGCTAAAGTAATTGCTGCTCCGGTGAGATCGGAGTATCCACGATTCGACCGTGGGAACTTCATGGTGTGGGCGACCATGATGGAGTGGGCGCTCGAGGCCAATGAGCTATGGGAAGCCGTCGACCCCGATGGTGATGAGTACCTGAAGGGTGGTGCCTTGCATCGGAAGGATCGTCAGGCTATCATAGTCATCTGCTCGGTGTTGCCGGTGGACGTGCAGCAACATCTAATCTCGAAGACATCAGCGAAGGAGGCATGGGACACGCTCAAGACATTGCATCTAGGGCACTCGCATGTGCGCGAGGCAAACTTGCAAACTTTGCTGAAGAGTTACGAGAATCTGAGGATGGAAAAAGATGAGACGGTGGACGCCTTCGCCGCAAGGGTGGCAACAACGGTAAACGGGATTAGAAGGTCTTGGAGAGAAGTTGGAGGACATCTCCGTGGTTCGGCGTTTTCTACGTGCCGCTCCACCACGCTACATGCCAATTGTGTCAGCGATCAAGCAATGCGTTGATCTCAAGACTCTCATTTTGGATGATCTGGTTGGTCGCTTCAAGGCCCATGATGAGCGGATGAAACTGAGTTACGGTGACGCAAATCAGGATGAGTACCTGATGCTTACACGTGCTCAGTGGCAGGCAATGGTTTCCAAGGAGAAGAATTTCGACAAGGCGTCTGGTAGCGGCGGAAAGTACCGTCCCACAAAGGACACCGACGAGCAGTCGCAGAAGCCAAAGAGGAAAAAGTTCGACAAGAGGAAGATCCGCTGCAACAACTGTAATCTGCTCGGGCACTTCAAGTCGGAGTGCAAGAATCCCCCGAAGGAAAAGGCGCTCATGGTCCAGGAAGATGATGAAAGTGTCATGATGTTGATGTGTGAACTCGTGGACGAGGAGGATCCAGTTCTTCAAGTGTCGGCTAAAGAAATTGTCGCGCTCCGTGAAGAAAAAGTTCGCTCTCAAGATCATGGTTCGGAAACTCATGTCGATGGTACGGACGCGGACGGTGATTCCAAAATTTGTGTCGATGCTACGGACACAAATATCACTTCGGCGTACGTGGCGCCTGAAGGCCACGAATCAAAACATGTTGATGCAAAAGTGGACACGTGCACAGCAGCCGTGCAAGTCTGCCTAGTAACAGGCGAAAGTGTCCCGCTGAGTAGGCCGAAAGCACTGGCCGCAGGAACTAGAGCGGGAGGTCTCGCGCGGAGTAGCGGTGTCTTGCACATAGCAGAGAGCAGCCGCGACACATTAGACTGTGCTTGGCTTGGAAGCACGAGCGCGCAAGGCTCATGCAGGGTGGCGCCTGATGGAGAAGGAGACAGTGGGCTTGGCCCATTGACTGTAGGCGTTGGCTGCCGAGGCTGCAGCAGTCTATGCAGGCCACGAGGACCACCAAAGGGCATGCATGCATTCCCACGTGCAAAGGATGAGCATGCATCAGGAGCAAAGCCCCATTGTGTGCATGCTTGTACGCAGGAAAGGCGGCCATGTTGGCACCTGCATCATTTCCCACAGTGCAGGAGAGAAGGACACTGTCATCGACATCCAGATTGCTTCAATCGGAGATACACCCATATCCGGAGAAAATTCTTCAGACGATTGACCCGGAAAAGGTGAAAAGGAGTGGCTGACGGTGTCTAAGCGCCAAGGAACCGGCGGATTTTGAGGACGCGAATACGAAGTGGTGTTGGCGTCGAGCTATGGAAGAGAAGCTGAGGTCGATTCACGATAATAATGCATGAGAGTTTGTGGATCTTCCCAACAATGAAAAAGTCATGGATCTCAAGTGGGAATTTAAAATCAAGAAAGATGGCGAAGGGTCCGTGAAGCACGATGCAAGGCTAGTAGCCAAAGAGTACGTGCAAGAGGAAGGTGTGGACTTCGAAGAACTATTCGTTCCCGTTGCAAAGATGGAATCAGTGGAACTACCCATCGCTCTCGCGGTTCAGGAATTATGGAAGATACATCAAATGGATGTAAAATCCGCGTTTTTGAATGGCGAGTTAGAAGGAGATGTGTATGTGAATCAACCACCGGGATTCATTAAAGAGGGAGAGGAACACAAAGTACTGAAGCTACACAAAGTCTTGTACGGGCTACGGCAAGGCTCTCGGACATGGAGCATCAAACTTGATCGGACTTTGATTTCTCTTGAATTTGAGAAAGCCCCACTAGAGCATGCGATGTACAAGAGAGGTGAAGGAATGGATCGTCTACTAGTTGGCATCTATGTCGACGACCTGTTGATAACTGAAGCGGATGAAGAGGTGATTGCAAAGTTCAAGCTACAAATGAAGGAGCTTTTCAAGATGGATGATCTTGGTATTTTGAGTTACTGCCTCGGGATGGAGGAACATCAAAAGCTTGAGGGGATCACACTATGCCAGGAAGCATATGCAATGAAGATTCTTGAAAGCCGTGGCATGAAAAATTGCAATCCAGTTGATGCTTCGATGAAACCTCGTCTTGAGTTGAGCAGGAAGGAGACGGTGAAACTACTCGGCTATAGTGGTAGTGAGAAGGAAGGAATTGTCGACGATCATAAGAGTAATTCAGGCGTGGCATATTTCCTTGGAGGAAGCATAGTAAGCTGGCTATCACGAAAGCAGGAAGTGGTGACATCGACTTCAAGTGAAGCAGAGTGTCAAGGTGTGTGGCTAAGGAGGCTACAGGGTGATCTCATGGATCGAGATCCGGAACAGGTGGTGCTCAACGTTGACAGTGAGTTTATAACTTTTCTACCCGAGAATCCAGTGCGGCATGATAGGAGCAAGCACATTGATACGACGTATCACTACATGAAGGACGGTGTAGAAGAAGGTAAAACGGAGGTCAACTACATTCGCACCGATGATCAGCTGGCGGACATCCTGACCAAGGCATTGGATCGAGAGAAGTTCTTGAAGATGCGTAGAAGGATCAGCGTCCGAGCTGTGACATGACGACGTCGTGTTTAGTAGGGTGATTGTTGGAAGTAAACCCAACGTCCAATCGGATTACATGTAGGTATCTGTGTCCAGCTAGTGCATGAGATAGTTACCTTGTAGGATTAGTATTCCATGTTGATTCGGTTTGTAACTAGGCAGCCTAGCTGTTATATATATGTGCACGTACCCCCTGTACCCTTGTAACCTTGAGTTGAGAAGCAATAAAGTATCACCGGGCACGAGACGTGCCCGTGGCTATCAATTCCAAGTATTGCGTGCGTGCGTGACTTGCTATTGCTAGAGTCGATCAAGTCGATTGGTAGCTAGCTAGGTTAGCTACGTACGTAAGTGTTCCACCGGAATAACCAATCGGGTGTGCTGCTATTGCCGTGTAAGTGCACCGGCCAGCGGCAGGATTGATCGGGAGTGGTTCAGTGGCCAGTGTTGTTCATCGTCATTCGTCGTCGGTCATATCTCTGTCGCCGGAAGTACTTGGCATGGGGACTGGGCCAACATCCCTCAAGCCTGATCTGAGGAGGGTTTTCGGCAGCTTGCTCCGTCAGGTTAGTAAGCAGAGTTACAGCGAGGTTGAAGCATGGGATGCTGTGGAAATCATTGACAAAATCAGACAAGTTCTTCGGGATAAGAGGTAACGCCAAAACTCATAGCTCTAGTTCATGCACAAAAATTCTAGTTTTGCTTTGTTTTACAATTTGAACTTGAGAACTGAAGTACAAGGTTAATAGTTAAAACGGCATCCTCCTCCCCTAGGCTTAGCTAGAGGGATGGCTTGATTGAGGGCGCCGCTTTGCACTCCCATTTCCAATCCCTGGCAGTCCCAAGGCACAACCTTTGTTTTTTAGCAACATACACACATGTCAAGTACTTTACCAGTTTACCTACGTGCAAGCTTTCATGAAGAAATGGCATTTGGGGTGGACAACTGATTTTGCTTTTAGTTTTTACCCAGAGGCCAGAGCACCACGAATGTCATTTCTTCACAAAATTTCCCTGTTGTAAAACCCGACTGCCTGATGCAGCTATTCCATTTGAAGTCTTAACTTTTGCTTTCAAACGTTAATTTAAAGACACTCATTTTTCTGTTTGATAACTGAAAGGTGTTGAGTTGAAAGACCATGCTTTTTTATTTAAAAGTATAGAAAGACTCCATTCTTGACGTTTTCAAGTGAGGTGAGTAAACCAGACAATTAAACAGGGACGAGTGTTGGAAAACATGTTTCTTCTGCAATGTATGTTTGTGTGATCAAAAAATTAGTAGGTTCCATATAGATATTCCAACTACCCTTTACTTTCTACTCCCTCTGTACCGAAATATAGGTCGCTGGGGAGTTGGCTCCGACCAGGTGAAAACCTGCCAAATGACTTTAATACCCTTGGTTCTAAATTTGAATCCTTGTCGTCTTCTACCTCAGCCTGTCTTGCACCTCCGTCCTACGCCCCCACCTCCGCGCTACACCTCGACCTCCACCTCCACCCCCGTCCCCGCCCCCACCTCCGCCCCCACCTCCACCTCCATCTACGGTGTCCAGGCGCTGCACTTCACTTCCTCTCCCACGCCCAGGCATCCAGGCGCTCCACTCCACCTCCTCTCCCACGCCCAGGCATCCAGGCGCTCCTCCTGGCCCGCTCGTTCCCAGGTGGAGGCGAGCTGGTGCTGGGCTCTTCACCCGCGCCTAGGTTGAGGCGAGCTGGTACTGGGCTCGGCAGCTGCCACGCAGGTTCATCCTCTCTCTGATCAAGTTTCTCCTTGGTTGAGTACAGTACATCTCTCTGTCGCTGGAACGAACTGCAAACATAAACAAATTGATGAGCATTTGATTCAACAGGCTAATAATTTGCTCTAACCATTTGACAGAATCTGAATGTACTGATGCAGCAATACTGTCAAATTCAGTTTGCATAAGTCAAATGGAAATAAATGCAGTAATACTACCAAATTATTACAGTGAAGATCATCGACGGAATATATTGCAAAAACTTCATTGAATGGAGTAAATGACAGAATTTGGTCAAATTATTGCTAGGGAGCTTCATTGCTAGCTATTCCTAACTCCATGGAGTACTCGAAATAAGTACTGCGGCATACTCCTAACTCAATGGAGTATGTCTTCAAATATTCCGTGCTGCTGCTGCTAGTAGGAATCATGATTAATTACTGTTGGAGTACAATTTAGATTACATCATCATTTTCATTTCATCTATGGCCAACCAATAAGTTTCAACTGACAACAATTGGTTAATTTTGTTAACCAAAAAGAATAAATGGAGTACAAGCCCATCAAAATTAATGGAGCAACATCACATTAATAAAGTACTCCAAACTGAATCACTAAATCAGCAGGAATACAAGCCCTACAAGCAGCAGTACAAAAACATGTGCTCATCTAAATCTACATACTCCAAACAGACCACTGAACCACTAAATAATGAATATACTCCAACAATGTGAGTAAAGATGACTTAAGAAAGTGATACTTGCAGGAGGAAGAAGAGAACAAAGCTACTGTAGGCATACTGTAGCATTTCAGGCAAATGGCTAGGAGTATACTATCAACGTCACTATAGCCTTTCAGGCAAAAATTCTAAAAAAATTAACTGGAAAATTCTACTCCAAAACGTAGAATGAAGGGCTAGGCAGTGATACTCCTACATTACTTTAACAACATTACTTTAATTTAGGAGTATTAATTTGGAAACAAACAATAAATGATACTCCTACATTACTTCAATGATACTGAAATTAGAGTATTAATTTGGAAAGGATCAATACTCCACTTGCTACACTTGCTACTAATGAACCATTTCTGGAGTAGCTACACTTGCTACTATAGTATTGCACTCCAAAAGTTCAAGGACAGGAGAGGAGAGAATAAGTTTGACAGTTAAAGTTTGCCAGACCTCAACTAGAACCTACTAGATATTTCGACTGTTAAAGGTCCAGTTAATTTAAGTTAAAGAAAAGTTCTATGCACTACTCCAAGTCCCACACTGAACTACTCCAAGATCATTTTCATTTCCATTTGAGCATTTAATGTTAAACAAGCAGTGCAAGCAAGAGAATAGTGCAAACAAAGTATGCAAGAATGTTGTACTACTCCATTTGATCATTTTCATTCACTACAGGAATTAGCTTATTTGCCGTCTGGCATGGCAGACGATAAACACACCAAAAGCGGACGGCAAAGGCCTTTGTGGTCTGCCACCAACGGCAAACCTGCCCGGCAAAGAGAGCGATGATAAACAGGCTCTTTGCCATCTGCTTCTACAAAGCGGACGGCAAAGGCCCTTTGTCGTCCTTGGCGGACGATAAAGAACATGGACGGCAAAAAACATGCGTTAGCCATGTTAGGTGGCTAACGGCAGCCTTTGCCGTCCGCCAGCCGACAGCGAAGCTGCCCAGCCTTTGTCGTCTGCCACAGACGGCAAAGTGACCAAATGGGCCAGCTCTGAGGTTGCACAGGTTGCTACCACATGGCATCTTTGCCGTCTATGGCGGATGGCAAAGGCCCCTTTGCCATCGGTGGCGGACGGCAAAGTGCCTGTATAGTTACTGCTTTTTTCTGCTTTCTGTTATATCCCTGCATTCTCAAAATATATATATGATATATATATATATATATATATATATATATAGTTTAAACCTCAAACATAGCCAATGTATCAAACATCTAGCAGTCCATCAATGCAACATAACACATAGGGTATTAAAAGATCCAATACATACATAGTTTCACGAAGTTCATCCATATATATATGCATACATAGTTTCACATTGTTCATCAATACAAATGAAAACAAGAACTAAACACTGGCAGTCCATCAATGCTGCTTCCATGAAGTGAATCAAACCAGCAAAAATAGGAGTAAGAAAGTTAGAAGAAGAAGAAGAAGAAGAAGAAGAAGAAGAGAAGACTAGAAGAAGAAAGATGAGAAAAGAAGAAGCTACTTATGTCATAAATTAACTAAATAAGCTAATTATGTCATTTTGGAGGATAATTATCTAAGTACGTCTTTTTTTGGGGAAATAAGAAAAGTATGTAGCATAATAGGGCTAACAAGCATGTACGAAGCTAAGTATGCATTTGTTAAGAAAAACACTAGAGAAAACTTACCCTCATCACAACAAATGCGATGAAGATCGCAACTAAGGTAACAATTGATCCAACGGCATAATGATACCAAGCCTCATTATCAATGGCATATTTTCTAAGCTTCTTAATCTTCAAGTGCATTGCATCCATCTTCAAGCGCATTGCATTCATCTTCATCTTGTGATCATCGACCACATCGTCAACATACGACTCCAATTTCATCTTCCCTTCTTCAATTCTTTTAACTTTTTCTTTCAAATACTCATTTTATTTTTAACTAAATTTAACTTCTCGACAAGAAGGTCGGTTGCAATTTCCTGTTCACATACCTCCTAAATAAAAATATCTTTATGTCAACTTGATGGCCATAATTGTCATAAATGCGAAATACAACAAATACTTATAAAAGAGAATATACCACATCCGAATCATAAACCGGACGAGTGCCGACGGGGTCGGATATCAAGACCATGGCACTATGTATAACAAACAATCTTACAAAGTAAGAAAATTATACAAGTAACTATATAAATCATACAATCATACAAGTAACTATGTAAATCAAGTACAAAAAAAATTGAATACCTAATAATAATCTTGATCGTCGGGTTCAATAAATGCTCCAGGATCAATAAATGCATCATCATCATCACTATCATCAATGAAGTGCTCATCGGGTTCAGCGGCATGAACATGTGGAAGGACCTTTACGTAATCGGGCAAGCATTGATAAGTCATCTGCAGCAGTAACTTCTTGTTCCAGCTCAGGGGTGAAGTCGGGTTCACTATCGCTGTCTACTTCAATGTTCTAGGGTGATGTACAGCGTTTCGTGAAGCATTTTTTGCAAAGACGTGTTTCTTGGAAGAATTCACTTTCATATATGTCTGGTTTAATGTGAGGTTTATAATCCGCTTTAGTGGGGGGAGGTGGTCTAACATGTGGCGGCACTTCATAAACGACATCCCAACCATTCACATTTGGATCAGTTTGGCAGACCCACGGTAGATAGAAAACTTAGGTCGCCTGTTGAGCCGTAATATAGACATCGGGAACATCTAAATGTGTGCTTTGTTTGATTTTGACTAGCCCTATATGTTCATGAGTCCTTCTAGTCTCCTTCGGCTCGAACCAGTAACATTTGAAGACTATGACGTCCGGTGCGTTTTGACCATAGAATAGATGCTCATAAATTGCTTCAACTCTCCCATAGTATTCGATACCTCCATCGCCGATAGCAGACACAAAAATCTGTAGACTTTCGGTCGGCTATAGATAGCTCTTTGCCGTAGGTACGAAAGCGATACCCGTTGATGTCATATTTGTCAAATGAACGGACCTTAAAGTCAAAACCATTAGTGACTTGTCTCAGTTCAGCGTCCATAGACTCTGGATTAGCCAACAAGTTTAATACAAAATGATTGTTACATTAGCCACAAACTAGACGAAGAAATGAGAATGGTCTAATGGAAATTACCGTTTGTTTGAGCGAAGAGACGAAACTGGGAAAGCCGCGTCCTTTCTTTGCCAGAAGCCCATACTCTTCGATTGATTCCTTTTGGATCACCGCTCCATCCAAGAATTTGGCGATGTGTCGACTGAATCAAAAAAATATCCGGGAGTAAGAGCAGTTTAAAGGAATTAGAAGTTGCGAAACAATGTACCGCGAGAACTTACTCGATGTACGGCCACACTTCTGTTAGGTTGGTGAAGATATACAACGAAATGGTCCGCCATTCCCTTTGAATAGGCTGATGTTGGATCCACCTTTTTTATGGTCGCCATCATTGTACCGAGGCTTCAGATTATGCAAATGATGATTTTTGGCTTCATAGTGTGCTGTCACAAAGTTTGCCGCCTCCTCAGTAATAAATGCCTCGGCCATCGATGCTTTGGTTCTACGTTTATTTTTATATTTTGCTTAGAGCGTCTTGTGCATCTTCTCAGTTGCGTAGCACCAACGATTTTGCACCCGCCCCAATCCTGCTTCGGTCGAGAGATGCAAAATCAAGTGTTGCATTGGATTAAAGAAGGCCGGTGGAAAGACCTTCTCTAACTTGCAGATCAACTCATGCGCCAACTCTTCCATTTCTTCTAGCACGGCAGGCGATAGTTCTTTCGCACAAAGAACACGGAAGAAATAGCTCAGCTCTACCAGTACTAGCCATTCATCCTCAGGGAATATAAACGTTATTAATAAAAATTAAGGGATTTTTTCAATTTTCTTCTCTGGGAAGACCCTTTTTTCGCAAACAGGGGATATACACGTTATTAAATAAAAACTAAGGGTTTTTTCGCACAAGAACATGCCACATCAGCACCTGACTGACGTGCCCCAATGGTAAGATACACCGTTAATACGCTATTATATGCGGTTTAGATCATTTCGTAACAGATTGCCCCAGACATGGTACTGACACGTAAAAATTACGAAAAGTGGTACCAATCTACACGTAGTGCCCCAGACATGGTACTTTCATGCAATTAACTCATTTTCGGTTTCTATCTCACAAGTCCCTGTTTTGGCAGAAAACACCCTAGTTTTAAATGGCAACAACTTGGCCATTTCAATCCAGATTTAACAAATTAAATATTATTCCTATCAAGAAAGTTTGTTCTATCCATTTATAAACTTTTCCATTGTTTTGGTTAATTGAAATTGGCGCAATTAAAATATATTTTAATTACTCCTTAAAGCTTGCAAAAATCATAACTTAAGATCTATAAATTCGTATAATATATTTAACATTGTTTTACTTGTAACTAATGCAACGTCACACTGATGTTGCAATATCTTTCTGAATATTACCGCAAATAGTTATTCTGTTGAAATACTTAGTCTCTATTAAAACAAAATGCTTGCCTCGCGCAATGGAATTTGTCTGTTGCAATACTGCTACCATATGGCAATTCGATGCAGTGTGTTCCAATAGTTAGCCACTATTTTGGAACAATATTTGTAACTATTGCAACGTCACGCCGATGATGCAATATCTTTTTGAATATTGCGACGAATAGTTACTCTGTGGAAATACCTAGTCTCTATTACAACGAAATGATTGCGCTCGTGCAACGGAATTTGTTTGTCGCAATACCGCTACCATATTGCAACGCCGATACAGTTTGTTGCAATATAAGGCATGTATTGAAACAAAGTTAGTATTTATCGCGGCGAAACTAAGTTATGGCAATATGCGCGGCCTATTACCACAACCGGAGAATTTGTGGTAATATTGCGTTTATTGCAACAAAACGTAGTTGTAGCAATAAATTTTGTTGCAATAGACCGGAATCCTTGTAGTGATTCCCTTTGTCTGTCTGTATATAACTGGCTCGAGATTCGATCGTCGGTATCTTCATACCTAGTTCAATCTCGTTACCGACAGGTCTCTTTACTCGCTCCGTAATACATCATCTTGTAACAAACTCCTTAGCCTTCTTATGATGTGTGTTACCGACAGGGCCTAGAGATACCTCTCCGATACACGCCAAATCAACAGACACCTTTGAAGATACCTGTAGAGCATCTTTATGATCACCCAGTTACGTTGTGACGTTTGATAGCATACAAGGTATTCCTCCGGTATCCAGGAGTTGCATGATCTCATAGTCAAAGGAATATGTATTTGACATTAAGAAAGAAATAGCAATAAACTGAATGATCATATGCTAAGATAACAGATGTGTCTTGTCCATCAGATCATTCTCCTAACTTGTCTATGGTTAGGAAACATTGACCATCTTTCATCAACAAGCTAGTCTAGTACAGGCTTACTAGGGACACGGTATTTGTTTATGTATTCACACAAGTATTTAGGTTTCCGATCAATACAATTCTAAAGAAGTATAAGATAACAACTTTATTATTGCCTCTAGGGCATATTTCCTTCAATATTTATAGTCAGTAAATGAATTTGTAGGTTATTTGTAATGTGTTGCAAATATTCATAACATGTAGTCCATATCTTTGGGTACATGGATTTGGGCGACTTAGACTTCCTAGCAATCTTTATGGTACTTTCAATCCCCCTAATTCCTAGAAATGTTCCTCGTTGTATCAACATACCGGTCTTGAATGACTACACGTCTGATGGGCTTAAGGTCTTGACAAAAATGCAGTTATTCCTCATATAGATCATAAATATATGTTGAGCGGCAAATGATTTATATTGGGGTGGTACCATCAGTATGTAACTGAATTACCGCAGATGGAAAATACTATAGATTTTCACTTATGAAAGGTAGAGGGGAATATTTTCCGTAGTTTGGTCATCAGCCTATAAAACCGCATGACTCCAATGTGAAGAAGGTAAGTTGTAATTCTGAGGTAAAGATCATGCAATGATCTTAATTCTTTGGATAAAGGATTCTACCTGCCATTTTGATTCTAGAATTATAGTAGATACTGCTAAACTTTAATCCCAGGTCCATATTCAGGGCAGACACAGATTATTCTCCTACATCGTCCCTTCGATTTGCTTGAAATCGATGTTCATGGTAAGGATGATGGTTTTGTATGGATGAAGAAACACTTGCTACCATCCTATAGATGTGTATTTTATAACCATGATATACCTGCATATTCTAGTCAATGGTTGGGAAGAGCCACTTACTTTGACTTGATGTGAGTCTGAGTGGTTCAACATATAATTTAAGGTATGTGTGAGCCTTAAAATTAGCTTCCCTGTGTCACATGCACTGCACATAAAATTTCAATATTAAAAAAATGTAGCATCATTATAGTCATAGCCAATAGGATTGTTGATAGTTTCTGCTTCAACCCAATGTTCGGATGACCAAGGCTAGTATGTCAAGTTCGTCGTGTGTTGAGGATATAACTACTGAGTGTAAACCGCCGAGGAGGGGCCGGTTCACACTCAACTGTAATGAAGCCCATGAAGATAAGAAGATGGCGCTTTACTGATAAAGCTTAGAGGCCCAAAGCCCAGAGGCGGATTAGGGCCCATAGTGGTAAACCACCATAGCTGTATAACTTGTATGGTAAGATAGGGAAAGGGAGAGACCGAGCCGAACACTTGTATGAGTCGGCCTCGGGACTATGTAAGCTGGCCATGCGTCAACATGTGTATATAAAGGGACGACCCGGCGGCGGGTCAGGAACAACAGATAACAACTCGAGACCCAGGCAAAGCGTATTTGCTCCCTGGTCATCAAACCCCCAATAATTCCATCACAACTAGACGCAGGCTTTAACTTCATCGAAGGAGCTGAACTAGTATAAAACTCTCGTGTCCCGTGTCCGGTTTAACCCCTTAAGGCTAATCTCGTTGCGATGGCTCCACGACTAAGTCCTTCCGCTAGGACATCTGACGTGATATTTCCACGATAGTTGGCGCCCATCATGGGGCTATCGCACGATGGTTTCGGTTTCTTGAAGGGAAACTTTGAAGGACTCAAAGGGTACGGGGTTGACCGGATGACCAAGAGTCATCGCGGCAAGCTTTACATCGACGACGCAAGCTGGGGCCCCGAGGCCGGCTCAATCGAGTACGGGTACCGGGTCCCCTTTGGCGGAATTCACGTTTTCATCGGCAAGATCGGCGAACCGGGCCCTGAGCCGGACATCTCCACCGACCTCGTCGAGACGGCTCAACGTGCAAGTCCTGCTCGGGTTCAGCCTCCCATGAAGCGTGCGTTCATGGGATTCATCCATGGAGCGAAATCTGAACCGGTGTCCGATGGCGAGACAGCCATCTACACAGATGGCGAATCGTCCACTGGCGAAACCGAGTCGTTATACCAACTGCAAGATGGCCGGATTGAGGGATATTCCGACGGCGACAGTATTCCGGGTCCCCTTGAACCGCCAAACCGGGTTGCGATTTTCATGGACGGTACACAGCCCATTGTGCAATCTTCATCTACATCAGCAATGGTCTCCGGATCGGCAGCCGCGGCAGGAGGCCCGGCGCGCCGGTCGGCTCAAGTTCTTGCCGGTTTACTGGATGATTTGACAGCATTGTTGACCACAACGGTGACCCCAGAGACTCAAGCTCAGCAGAATGCGGATGTCACGAAGCTAAGGGACCAGATAACCTAGGCCAAAGCAGACTTGGCAGCTGAGGAGGCCAGGATGGATGAAGAGCGGGCCGCTTTGGATGCCCAATCACAACTGATCCAGGCACAAAATTACCGGCTTATGTTGGATCAGAACGCATCAAACGACTTTATGAGAAGGAATTACCGTTCTTGACTGCCGCAAATTTACGAAGGTCTGAATCTCTTCGGCACACCAGGAGCTGGGCCTAGCAATCCGGCAGGAGTAAACCGGATCGAAGCACCTGGGGCAGCGCCGGATCAGCCACGGGCGATGGACCTGCCTCGACGGACGGACAACCCGCCGCAGTATGTAGCAACACCGCCGGGTCACTTTTCCAGCCCCTTGGATAATATGATTGCGGTAGCATCACGTTTGGTGGCTACTCCGATGGAGGGTGATTCATTAGCAGCGATTGAGACTCGATGAGCCAGGGATCTTCTTCAAACCGCCGTTGTTCAGCAACAGGCTTATTCCTACAGCCGAGACAGAATACATTCAACCCCTCGTCCGAGCAAGAGTTATAGCAGGCACATGGACGAACCGGCCGTGTCAAGCAGTGCGCGGCGTCGTGATGCCCCTCGAGGGCCTAATCCGGCGAACGGCGGTTTGAATGCTCAGGATGTGGTGGATAATGGCAGAGCGCGAAGGTAGGCCGCATTGGCGGCACAACACGCAGGTCATCATCAACCCACCCCGGTTCAGCCAGCGGCGTCAGTAGAACGAGGGACAGGGCTTGCCTTCAGCTCTTGGGGAGTGTCGTGTCTCATCCCGGCTCTCCGTAATGTGTGGTTGTCCAAGGATTTCAAAGGGCCACGCAAGGTGCCTAATTATACCGCTGATCAGCCCCCCGAGGCGTGGGTTGAGTGTTATGATATGGCAATGGAGATGCTAGATGTGGATGAAGTGGCATGTGCAAAATACTTCACCATGATGCTAGAAGGTACGGCTCACACCTGGCTGAAGAGCCTGCCTGCTAAATCGATCAATTCATGGGATGAGTTGAAGGCCAAGTTCATAGCAAACTTCAAAGATACATGCAAGCAACCTATGTCCATTGTAGATCTGGCGGCTTGTGTCCAAGGAGAGAATGAATCAACAACCCATTGGGTGCGCCAAGTTTCAGAAATTTTGCATTCATCCGGCTGCATCAATCCGGATACAGCAATTGTGATGTTGGAGGGCAATTGCCGGTTTAAGTCACTAAATATGAAGTTGGGACGGCTCAAGCGTCACTGCAATCATATGGGAACACTCATGGTGGCTCTGGTTAAGTATGCTGATTCAGATAATATGAAGGACCCTGATTACGATGAAGAGAAACAGGAGAAAGGAAATAAGAATGCCGGTTCAAAGGGACAACATAACCAGGCGAGCCACGGAAACAATGTTAAGCGTAAAGCAGACAATTCCGATTTTGTGGCTAACGCCAGTATGCAGGGTAATATGTAGCGTCGTAAGGGTAAACCGCCCAGCGCGGTGGAGGAATGAATCTGCAACGCCTGTTAAACTAGCCTTGCCCAAAGCACGGGACAAAGGAGGCTCCAGCCACACACCTTTGGAAGGATTGCCACATCATGAGGGAATTCAAAAATTCTGATCTTTTCCGGTATGATCAAGGTCCATCTGGTGGTTCCGGTCCAGGATTTCATGGGCCGGGTTACGGTGGTGGCGATTCAAACTCAGAGTTTCAGAATAATCAGGGCAATCAGAATAACCAAGGTGATAACCATCAACATGGTAGTCAGGGGAATCAGCAGCAGTCGGGTTATCAGAGCAACCCGAAACAGTTAAACGGCGGACAATATCATGTCTTCACTACTAGCTTGTGCAAGCGCGATCAGAAACTCCATAAAAGGGTAGTACACTCTGTTGAATCGGCAGTGCCCCATTATCTACGATGGTCTGGGCAGCCTATTTTTTGGAGCAGGAAGGATCATCCGCCCCGGGTTGACAATCCGGGACACCTAGCTTTGGTGGTTGCACCGCAGGTGGGAGGTTATAAGTTCACCAAGGTAATGGACGGAAGGAGCAGTATCAATAGTTTGTACTATGAAACCTTCCGGCGTATGGCGTTGACAGATAAAAATCTTAGACCGTCAAACACCATTTTTCACGGAGTGGTGCCTGGTAAATCGGCTTACCCAGTTGGTAAGATAGCTCTGGAGGTGGTTTTTGTAGATGATCATGATTCAAGGTCCGAGACACTGACCTTTGAAGTGGTTAAGATCAGAAGTCCGTACCATGCTTTATTTGGACGGCCGGTTTACGCTAAATTCATGGCAAGGCCGTGTTATGTTTATCTACAGCTCAAAATGCCGGGTCACAAAGGGACCATTACGGTTCATGGTAGCCGTAAGATTGCTCTGGAGTGTGAGGAAGGTGATGTGGCATATGCTGAATCGGTTTGTGCAACGGAGGAGTTGAAGTTTTATAAGGATAATGTTGATCCGGCAAACATGACTTCTCTAAAGAAGCCCGCCACAGAGCATGATCCGACTTTGAAATTTAAATCGGCTGATGAAACCAAATTGGTTGATTTTTTTCCTGGCGATTCATCCAAGCAGTTCAGCATCAGCGTCAACTTGGATCCCAAATAGGAAAGCGCGCTCATCGAGTTCATCCGTGAGAACCGGGACATCTTTGCATGGAAACCTTCTTACATGCCAGGTGTAACGACGGAACTCGCTGAGCACACTCTTAATATTGAGCCGAAGTTCAAACCGGTCAAACAGTTTCTTCGCCGCTTTAATGAGGAACGACGTAAGGCCATTGGGGAAGAGGTAGCCCGGCTACTGGCAGCAGGGTTTATCGTGGAAGTGTTTCACCCAGAGTGGCTGGCTAATCCGGTGCTGGTACTTAAGAAAAACGGCACTTGGCGTATGTGTGTGGATTACACAGATTTGAACAAAGCTTGCCCAGCTGATCCCTTTGCCCTCCCTCGTATTGATCAAATCATTGATGCTACGGCGGGTTGTGAGCGTTTGAGTTTTTGGGATGCTTATTCTAGTTATCATCAGATCAAGATGACAGTTAAGGACCAGGAGAAGAAAACTTTCATTACTCCCTTTGGAGCCTTTTTTCTATGTATCTATGCCCTTTGGGCTCAAGAGTGCCCAGACAACTTATCAAAGTTGTGTGCAGAATTGTCTTCATACTCAGATTGGGCGCAACATTCATGCCTATGTGGACGATATTCTGGTCAAGTCCGGGAAAACAGAGACGCTCATCTCTGATTTACAAGAAACCTTTGATAATCTGAGAGTTTATAAAATGATGCTCAATCCGGCTAAGTGTGTTTTCGGTGTACCGGCTGGCAAGCTCTTGGGTTTTCTGGTGTCCAACCGGGGCATTGAGGCCAATCCGGAAAAGATCAAGGCTATCACATCTTTGGCTAAACCGGCAAGTATTAATGATGTTCAACGTCTGGAGGGTCGTATTGCGGCTTTGAGCCGGTTTATCAGCAGGTTGGGAGAGAAGGCAATTCCTCTGTACCAGATGTTGAAGAAGACAGACAATTTTGTATGGAGCGAGGTGGCTGATGCGGCGTTTGAATACTTGAAGAAGCAGTTGGCTGAACCGCCGGTTCTTGCCGCCCCAGTTGATAAGGAGCCACTGCTGTTATATGTGGCTGCTAATGCCCGGGCGGTCAGTGTTTCTATTGTGGTAGAGCGCAAGGAGGCTGGGAAGGAATACCCGGTTCAAAGGACGGTTTATTATATCAGTGAAGTGCTCATTGAGTCAAAGCAAAGATATCAGCATTGGCAGAAGCTGGTGTATGGGGTTTTTATGGTAAGTAGGAAGCTTAAACAGTACTTTCAAGGTCATCCTATCACAGTGGTCAGTTCTGCTCCTTTGGGGGATATAATCCAGAATAGGGAAGCAACTGGCCGGGTTGCTAAGTGGGCTATTGAGCTTGGACCACACGGTTTGAAGTATATGCCTCAAACAGCAACCAAATCCCAGGCCCTTGTGGATTTTATCAATGATTGGACAGAGTTGCAGATACCGGAGGACAAACCGGACAGTACATATTGGACTATTCACTTTGACGGGTCCAGGCAATTGGAGGGCTCGAGGGCTGGAGTTGTCCTTACTTCCCCTCGAGGTGATAAAATTCATTATGTTCTTTGGTTAATGTTCCCTTGTACTAACAATGAAGTTGAGTATGAAGCTTTACTCCATGGTCTTCGAGTGGCCAAGGAGATGAACTTAAGCCGCGTATGATGCTTTGGAGACTCAAACCTGGTAGCCCAGCAGGTTTGAGGTACTTGGGATTCCAAGGATCCACTCATGGCTGCTTACCGATGAGAGGTGGATATTGTTGCTGGTCACTTTAAGGGATATCAAGTGGAGCACATTGATCGGCGCAAAAATGAGGCAGCTGACGCTTTAAGCCGGCTAGGATCTCAGTGTAAACCAGTGCCACCTAATACCTTCCTGGATGTCTTGCATAACCCGTCGGTTCAGTTACCTACGGAGGAGGACCTCACCATTCTTGATCCGGAGGCACAGTTGGTGGCCGCTTTACATATCATTCCGGTTTGGACGGTTCCATACTTGGCATATATGAACCGGGGCGAGTTACCAGAAGATGAAGTTCTGGCCAGACAGATAGTCCGGCGATCCAAGTCCATGACAATTGTCAATGGCGAGTTGCATCATTGCAGTGTTTCAGGGGCGTTTCAACGTTGCGTTTCTCCTGAAGAAGGCCGTCAGATTTTACGCGAGATCCACGAAGGAGACTGTGGTCATCACGCTGTTTCAAAATCTTTGGTGGCTAAAGCTTTTCGTCATGGTTTTTACTGGTTGACGGCTCATGGCGATGCTGAGGACCTGGTAAAGCAGTGTGATGCTTGTCAGAAGTTTTCATGCCGAGCTCATGTTCCGGCTCAAGAGCTATGGATGATTCCGATAACTTGGCCGTTTGCTACTTGGGGGCTTGATATGGTGGGTCCTTTTAAGCGATCCAAGGATAAGAAGACCCACCTCTTGGTGGCGGTTGACAAATTTACTAAATGGTTTGAAGCGGAGCCAGTGAGCAAATGTGACGCAGCCACGTCGGTTCAATTTATCAAGAAGGTGATCTTCCGTTTTGGTTTTCCACATAGAATTATCACAGATAATGGCACGAACCTTTCTAAAGGCGAGATGGAGGACTTCTGTCAACGAGAGCACATCCGGCTTGATGTAGCGTCTGTGGCTCACCCCCAATCTAATGGTTAAGCTGAGCGAGCTAATCAGGAAATTTTAAAGGGTATAAAGCCCCGGCTTATGGTTCCTTTGAAGCGGAAGCCGAGTTGTTGGGTGGAGGAATTACCATCTGTGTTCTGGAGCATAAATACCACCCCAAACCGATCTACGGGCTATACACCTTTTTTCATGGTTTACGGGGTAGAGGCAGTCCTCCCAAGTGATATTCGTCATGATTCGCCGCTGGTTGCCAATTACGTTGAAGTGGACAACGAGCAAGCTTGCCAGGAGGCGCTAGACCTGTTAGATGAGAAGCGGGACATGGCTTTGGCTCGTTCGGCGGTTTATCAGCAAGACCTGCAGTGTTATCACAGCCGCCGGGTTAAAACAAGAACCTTTCAAGAAGGCGATTTAGTGCTCCGGCTCATCCAGGATCAGACCGATATGCACAAGCTATCCCCACCTTGGGAAGGACCCTTTGTGGTCAGCAAGAATCTGCACAACGGATCATACTACCTCATTGAAGTTCGAGACGACTCACGCAGTTCTGAGGAGGAGACCCGGCGGCCGTGGAACATAGCTCTCCTTCGGCCTTACTACACCTGAGCTATAGGCTCTTCTTATGTACATATTTCGACAATGTATATATTATGCTCAATATAATAAACCGGCATCCTTGCTACAAGCAGGGCCTCTGCCATTTTCTCCAATATTTCTTGGTTACAAGGGGGCTTCTGCTTCCAAAGTGATGACCCATTTTGTCCATTAAACCGGCTATCATGCCATCATACAGCTTGGGAGCTTCACACCCAAGGGGCCAAAGAGAGTTCTGTTGCTAAAATCACGACTCAAACATAGGCACCCATTGAGCACAGCTCACAAAGTTACTTGGGGGCTCTTTGTGCAAAGTAACAAAGAGTTTGAAAGGACCCTTGTAATTGGGTATCGACCCACGACTTGGAAGCCTGGTGTATTCACCTAAAACCCAGGGTTAACCTGCCTTCATCAAGAAAGCCACTCCTATCCAGGTAATCTTGGCACGACCCACCGAACGTTTGACAAGTTACTCTCATTGAGACCCTGAACTTATCAAAGTTAAAACGATGATTGGTTAGTTGGAGGCCCATCTTAAAAGGCTTTGTCAAATGGTTTAACTCACCAGCCTGGCAGGCCACGAAAAGCCTCGAATTTGGGCCTGACAGCCCTCGAAAAGCCTCGACTACAAGTTTTTATTCGCTTTCGTTTTTGCAAGTTTTATCTTTATTGATCAACTTTTCAAAGTAAGCCGGCATCTTTCGACCCGGCCAGACTATATGTCTTCATCTCAATCCGGTGTTTTCTTAAACCGATGTGGCTTACAGTTATCATCTGATAAAGCATATAATCAATGGTGAACCGGGATATTTCAAACCGGCTTGGCTTTCAGCTATAAGTTGTCAGACCATCGTCATTCTTAAACCGGTGTTTCATAACCCGGTCTGGCTTTGACTACATGTCACCAGTATGATCACCTGGTGTTCATCGTAACCCGGTATGACTTATAACACACCAGCACAACATGGTGAGAGCTATCAAACGCTCAAAGTATTGGGTTTTCACCCTTACTACAATCAAGTTGGTATACCAACAGCCTTATATCACAGGTATGATATGTTTTTTATATAAAGCTTGGCGATCTACTAGGTTTTCTTTTGGGTGTTATGACCCGTCCGGCTGTAAACCGCCCGGACAGATCTTTTGTTATGCAGATATAAGGATAGCATAATATTATGAAGGTATATAAGCCAGCAATGCAATTATCATGGCGGATCAAACAAAGTCATATCTCAGTACACGATGGTGCTACGTCTTGAGCTTGCGTTGGTTTTCCTCGAAGAGGAGAGGGTGATGCAGCAAAGTATAGCGTAAGTATTTCCCTCAGTTTTGAGAACCAAGGTATCAATCCAGTAGGAGGCTCCTCAAAAGTCCTACGCACCTACACAAACAAACTGAGAACTCGCAACCAACACAATAAAGGGGTTGTCAATCCCTTCACGACCACTTGCGAAAGTGAGATCTAATAAAGATAGTATGATAACATAAATAAATTTTTGGTATTTTTGATATAGATGCAAAAAGTAAAGATGCAAATAAAGGTAGATTGAAAGCAAATATGATAAGAGATAGACCCGGGGGCCATATGTTTCACTAGAGGCTTCTCTCAAGATAGCATAAGTATTACGGTGGGTGAACAAATTACTGTCGAGCAATTGATAGAAAAGCGCATAATTATGAGATTATCTAGGCATGATCATTTATATAGGAATCACGTCCATAATAAGTAGACCGACTCCTGCCTGCATCTACTACTATTACTCCACACATCGACCTACTCCTGCCTGCATCTAGAGTATTAAGTTCATAAGAACAGAGCAACACATTAAGCAAGATGACATGATGTCGAGGGATAAACACATGCAATATGATATAAACCCCATCTTGTTATCCTCGATGGCAACAATACAATACGTGTCTTGCAACCCTTTCCATCACTGGGTAAGAACACCGCAAGATTGAACCCAAAGCTAAGCACTTCTCCCATGGCAAGAAATATCAATCTAGTAGGCCAAACCAAACTGATAATTCGAAGAGACTTGCAAAGATAACTCAATCATACATAAAAGAATTCAGAGAAGATTCAAATATTATTCATAGATAAACTTGATCATAAACCCACAATTCATCGGATCTCGACAAACACACCGCAAAAAGAGTTTACATCGAATAGATCTCCACAAGAGAGGGGGAGAACATTGTATTGAGATCCAAAAAGAGAGAAGAAGCCATCTAGCTAATAACTATGGACCCGTAGGTCTGTGGTAAACTACTCACAACTCATCGGAGGGGCAAGGATGTTGATGTAGAGGCCCTCCGTGGTTGCTTCCCCCTTCGGCAAAGTGCCGGCAATGGCTCCAAGATGGGATCTCACGGATACAGAAGGTTACGGCGGTGGAAATTGTGTTTCGTGGTGCTCCTGGATGTTTTCGGGGTACGTAGGTATATATAGGAGGAAGAAGTACGTCGGTGGACGCCCGAGGGGCCCACGAGACAGGGGGGCGCACCCTACAGGGGGGGGCTCTGCACTCCAGGCTCTCTGGATCAGATTTGTTCCAAAAATAACACTCCCAAAGGTTTCATTCCGTTTGGACTCCGTTTGATATTCCTTTTCTTCGAAATACTGAAATAGGCAAAAAAACAGCAATATGGGCGGGCCTCTGGTTAGTAGGTTAGTCCCAAAAATGATATAAATGTTTAAAATAAAGCCCATAAACATCCAAAAGAGGTAATATAATAGCATGGAACAATAAAAAATTATAGATACGTTGGAGACATATCAAGCATCCCCAAGCTTAATTCTTGCTCGTCCTCGAGTAGGTAAATGATAAAAAGAGAATTTTTGATGTGGAATGCTACCTAGCATAATTCATAATGTAATTTTCTTGATTGTGGCATGAATGTTCAGATCCAAATGAATACAAAATAAAAGTTCATATTGACATAAGAAATAGTAATACTTCAAGCATACTAATGAAAGTAATCATGTCTTCTCAAAATAACATGGCTAAAGAAAGTTATCCCTAAAAAATCATACAGTCTGGCTATGCTCTATCTTCATCACACAAATTATTTAATCATGCACAACCCCGATGACAAGACAAGCAATTGTTTCATACTTTAATAATCTCAACAGTTATGTGAAAGTGACAACACATGAGACTCTCTATCATGAAGATCATGGTGCTATTTTGAAGCACAAGTGTGGAAAAAGAGATAGTAGCATTGTCCCTTCTCTCTTTTCCTCTCATTTTTTTGTTTTCTCTTTTTTTCTTTTTTTCTTTGGCCTTTTTTTTTCATTTTGGCCTTTCTCCCTTTTTTCTCTTTTTTTTCTTTTTGTAAAGTCCGAAGTCTCATCCCAACTTGTGGGGTAATCATAGTCTTCATCATCCTTTCCTCACTAGGACAATGCTCTAATAATGAAGATCATCACACTTTTATGGATTTACAACTCAAAGCTAGAACAAGATATGACTCTATATGAATGCCTCCGGCGGTGTACCGGGATATGCAATGAATCAAGAGCGACATGTATGAAAATTATGAAGGTGGCCTTGCTACAAATACAATGTCAACTACATGATCATGCAAAAAGCAATATGACAAAAGTAATGCGTGTCATATGAACGGAACGGTGGAAAGTTGCATGGAAATATATCTCGGAATGGCTATGGAAATGCCATAATAGGTAGGTATGGTGGCTGTTTTGAGGAAGGAGTATGGTGGGTGTATGGTACCAGCGAAAATTGCACGGTACAAGAGAGGCTAGCAATGGTGGAAGGGTGAAAGAGTGCATATAATCCATGGACTCAACATTAATCAAAAGAACTCATATACTTGTTGCAAAAATTTAGAAGTCATCAAAAACCAAAGTACTATGTGCATGCTCCTAGGGGGATAGATTGGTAGGAAAAGACCATCGTTCGTCCCCGACCGCCACTCATAAGGAAGACAATCAATAAATAAAATTGTGCTCCAACTTCATCACAAAGCGGTTCACCATACGTGCATGCTACGGGAATCACAAGCTTCAACACAAGCATTCTTTAAATTCATAATCTCCCAACTAGCATGACTTTAATATCACTACCTCCATATCTCAAAACAATTATCAAGCATCAAATTGATCATAGCATCCAATTCACTTTCTATGATAGTTTTATTATACCCAACTAGGATGCTCATCATTCTAGGACCAACTTTATGATCATAGAAAATACCATGTTGTTCTAAAAGACTCTCAAAATAATATAAGTGAAGCATGAGAGACTAGCAATTTCTTCAAAATTAAGACACCACTGTGCTCTAAAAGATATAAGTGAAGCACTAGAGCAAAAACTATCAAGCTCAAAAGATATAAGTGAAGCACATAGAGTATTCTAGCAAATTCTAATCAAATAGGCTTCTCCCAAAAGGTGTGTACAGAAAGGATGATTGTGGTAAACTAAAAAGCAAAGACTAATATAATACACAACGCTCCAAGCAAAACGCATATCATGTGGCGAATAAAAATATAGCTCCAAGTAAAGTTACCAATGAACGAAGACGGAAGAGGGGATGCCTTCCCGGGGCATCCCCAAGATTAGGCTTTTGGATATCCTTGAATATCTTGGGGTGCCATGGGCATCCCCA
>NC_041383.1:42091704-42102533 GCF_002162155.2 Triticum dicoccoides
AAATTGCACGGTACAAGAGAGGCTAGCAATGGTGGAAGGGTGAAAGAGTGCATATAATCCATGGACTCAACATTAATCAAAAGAACTCATATACTTGTTGCAAAAATTTAGAAGTCATCAAAAACCAAAGTACTATGTGCATGCTCCTAGGGGGATAGATTGGTAGGAAAAGACCATCGTTCGTCCCCGACCGCCACTCATAAGGAAGACAATCAATAAATAAAATTGTGCTCCAACTTCATCACAAAGCGGTTCACCATACGTGCATGCTACGGGAATCACAAGCTTCAACACAAGCATTCTTTAAATTCATAATCTCCCAACTAGCATGACTTTAATATCACTACCTCCATATCTCAAAACAATTATCAAGCATCAAATTGATCATAGCATCCAATTCACTTTCTATGATAGTTTTATTATACCCAACTAGGATGCTCATCATTCTAGGACCAACTTTATGATCATAGAAAATACCATGCTGTTCTAAAAGACTCTCAAAATAATATAAGTGAAGCATGAGAGACTAGCAATTTCTTCAAAATTAAGACACCACTGTGCTCTAAAAGATATAAGTGAAGCACTAGAGCAAAAACTATCAAGCTCAAAAGATATAAGTGAAGCACATAGAGTATTCTAGCAAATTCTAATCAAATAGGCTTCTCCCAAAAGGTGTGTACAGAAAGGATGATTGTGGTAAACTAAAAAGCAAAGACTAATATAATACACAACGCTCCAAGCAAAACGCATATCATGTGGCGAATAAAAATATAGCTCCAAGTAAAGTTACCAATGAACGAAGACGGAAGAGGGGATGCCTTCCCGGGGCATCCCCAAGATTAGGCTTTTGGATATCCTTGAATATCTTGGGGTGCCATGGGCATCCCCAAGCTTAGTCTCTTGCCACTCCTTATTCCATAGTCCATAAAAGCTTTACCCAAAACTTGAAAACTTCACAACACAAAGCTCAACAGGAAATCTTATAAGCTCCGTTAGTGAAAGAAAACAAAACCACCACATAAGGTACTGCAATTAACTCATTTTTTATTTAATTTGGTGTTAAACTTACTGTATTCCAACTTTTTATGGTTTATAAACTAATTTACTAGCCATAGATGCATTGGAATAAGCAAACAACACACGAAAAACAGAATCTGTCAAAAACAGAACAGTCTGTAGCAATCTGTAACTAACGCAAACTTATGGAACTGTAAAAATCCTACCAAAATAGGAAGTCCTGGACAATTTATCTATTTATTAGAAGCAAAAATAATCAACGCAAAAACACGTTCCTGTGATTTAACAAAATTATATTCGTGCGTGCAAGGTTTCTGTTTTTCAGCAGAATCAAATCAACTATCATCGTAGGTTATCCTATAGGTTCTACTTGGAACAAACACTAATTAAAAGATAAAAACACATCTAACCAGAAGGTAGATGCAAGATTTATTACTAAACAGGAGCAAAAACAAAAAAAAACATAAAGAAAAATTGGGTTGCCTCCCAACTAGCGCTATTGTTTAACGCCCCTAGCTAGGCATAAAAACAAAGATAGATCTAACAAGTGCCATCTTTGGCACTAAATTCATAAGTAGCACGCATGATAGATTCATAAGGTAATTTAACTTTCTTTCTTGGAAAGTGCTCCATGCCTTTCTTTAATGGAAATTGGAATCTAATATTCCCTTCCTTCATATCAATAATCGCACCAATCGTTCTAAGTAAAGGTCTACCAAGAATAATAGGGCAAGAAAGATTGCAATCTATATCAAGAACGATAAAATCTACGGGCACCAAATTTCTATTTGCAACAATAAGAACATCATTGATCCTTCCCATATGCTTTTTAATGGTGGAATCCGCAAGGTGCAAATTTAAAGAGCAATCATCAAGATCATGGAAACCTAGAATATCACATAAAGTTTTCGGAATCGTGGAAACACTAGCACCCAAATCACACAAAGCAAAACACTCATAATCTTTAATTTTAATCTTTATAGTAGGTTCCCACTCATCATTAAGTTTTCTAGGTATAGAAACTTCCAAATTAAGTTTTTCATCATAAGATTGCATCAAGGCATCAACAATATGTTTGGTAAAGCTTTGTTTTGACTATAAGCATGAGGAGAATTAACAACGGATTGCAACAAGGAAATACAACCTTTTAAAGAGCAATTATCATAATCAAATTCCTTGAAGTCCGAGATAGTAAGTTCAATATTATTAGAAGTTGAGGATTCTCCAATCTCACTTTTACCAAATTTAACATCAAGATCTAAAGACTCCGAATTTTTGGGACGCCTTCTAGGCAAAGTTGATTGATCATCACTCCCATAATCATCAAAATTCATATTGCAAAACATAGATCTAATTGGAGACGTATCAATAACTTTAAGATCCTCATCATTATTTTCATGAAGACTAGAAGAACACGCCTTTATAAAGCTTTCTTTTTTAGCATGCAATCTAGCGGTTCTTTCCTTGCACTCATCAATGGAAATTCTCATTACTTTGAGAGACTCATTGATATCATGCTTAGGAGAAGAATATCCAAGTTTAAGAGAATTAACATCAAGCAAAAGTCTATCAACGTTCCTAGCCAAATCATCAACTTTGAGCAATTTTTCTTCAAGCACGGCATTAAAATTCTTTTGAGAAATCATAAATTCTTTCACACTATTCTCAAAATCAGAGGGCATCTTATTAAAATTACCATAAGAATTATTGTAGGAATTTACATAATTATTAGAGGGATTACTAGGGAACGGTCTAGCATTAAAATTTCCTCTATAAGCATAGTTTCCAAAACTATTCCTACCAACAAAATTCACATCCATAGATTCATTATTATTCTCAATCAAGGAAGACAAAGGCATATCATTGGGATCAAGGGGAGTATTTTTAGTAGCAAACATCTTCATAAGTTCATCCATCTTTCCACTCAAAACATTGATTTCTTCTATAGCATGCACTTATTTACTAGAAGATCTTTCGGTGTGCCATTGAGAATAATTAGCCATAATATTATCAAGAAGTTTTGTAGCATCTCCTAACGTGTTTTCCATAAAGGTGCCTCCCGCGGCCGAGTCTAAGAGATTTCTAGAAGCAAAGTTCAAACCGGCATAAAATTTTTGTATGATCATCCAGAAATTCAAACCATGAGTAGGGCAATTGCGAAGGATCAATTTCATTCTTTCCCAAGATTGGGCAACATGCTCATGATCAAGTTGTTTAAAATTCATAATATCGTTCCTAAGAGTAATAATCTTAGCGGGAGGAAAATACTTAGAGATAAAAGCATCTTTGCACTTGTTCCAAGAATCAATACTATTTTTAGGCAAAGACGAAAACCAAACTTTAGCACAATCTCTAAGTGAAAACGGAAATAACTTCAATTTGACAATATTGTTATCCGTATCTTTCTTCTTTTGCATATCACACAAATCAACAAAATTGTTTAGATGAGTAGTGGCATCTTCACTAGGAAGGCCTGCGAATTGATCTTTCATAACAAGATTCAGCAAAGCGGTATTGATTTCACAAGACTCAACATCATTAAGAGGAGCAATCGGAGTACTAAGGAAATCATTATTATTGGTATTCGATAAGTCACACAACTTGGTATTATCTTGTGCCATGGCAACAAGTAATCCAACACACAAGCATACAGAAAAACGGCAAGCGAAAAAGAGAGGAGGAGATTGGGAAAGACAGGGCGAATAAAACGGCAAGGGTGAAGTGGGGGAGAGGAAAACGAGAGGCGAATGGCAAATAATGTAAATGCAAGGGAGATGGGTTTGTGATGGGTACTTGGTATGTCTTGACTTGAGCGAAGACTTCCCCGGCAACGGTGCCAGAAATCCTTCTTGCTACGTCTTGAGCTTGCGTTGGTTTTCCTCGAAGAGGATAGGGTGATGCAGCAAAGTGTAGCGTAAGTATTTCCCTCAGTTTTGAGTACCAAGGTATCAATCCAGTAGGAGGCTCCTCAAAAGTCCCACGCACCTACACGAACAAACTGAGAACTCGCAACCAACGCAATTAAGGGGTTGTCAATCCCTTCACGGCCACTTGCGAAAGTGAGATCTAATAAAGATAGTATGATAAGATAAATATATTTTTGGTATTTTTGATATAGATGCAAAATGTAAAGATGCAAATAAAGGTAGATTGAAAGCAAATATGATAAGAGATAGACCCGGGGGCCATAGGTTTCACTAGAGGCTTCTCTCAAGATAGCATAAGTATTACAGTGGGTGAACAAATTACTGTCGAGCAATTGATAGAAAAGCGCATAATTATGAGATTATCTAGGCATGATCATGTATATAGGCATCACGTCCATAACAAGTAGACCGACTCCTGCCTGCATCTACTACTATTACTCCACACATCGACCGACTCCTGCCTGCATCTAGAGTATTAAGTTCATAAGAACAGAGCAACTCATTAAGCAAGATGACATGATGTCGAGGGATAAACACATGCAATATGATATAAACCCCATCTTGTTATCCTCGATGGCAACAATACAATACATGTCTTGCAACTCTTTCTGTCACAGGGTAAGAACACCGCAAGATTGAACCCAAAGCTAAGCACTTCTCCCATGGCAAGAAAGATCAATCTAGTAGGCCAAACCAAACTGATAATTCTAAGAGACTTGCAAAGATAACTCAATCATACATAAAAGAATTCAGAGAAGATTCAAATATTATTCATAGATAAACTTGATCATAAACCCACAATTCATTGGATCTCGACAAACACACCGCAAAAAGAGTTTACATCGAATAGATCTCCACAAGAGAGGGGGAGAGCATTGTATTGAGATCCAAAAAGAGAGAAGAAGCCATCTAGCTAATAACTATGGACCCGTAGGTCTGTGGTAAACTACTCACAACTCCGGCAGAGTGCAGGCAAGGGGCAAGGATGTTAATGTAGAGGCCCTTCATGGTTGCTTCCCCCTCCGGCAGAGTGCCGGCAAGGGCTCCAAGATGGGATCTTGCGGATACAGAAGGTTACGGCGGTGGAAATTGTGTTTCGTGGTGCTCCTGGATGTTTTCGGGGTACGTAGGTATATATAGGAGGAAGAAGTACGTCAGTGGACGCCCGAGGGGCCCACGAGACAGGGGACGCGCCCTACAGGGGGGCGCCCTCCTATCTCGTGGAGCCCTCGGAGCTTTCTTGACTTGCACTCCAGGCTCTCCGGATCAAATTTTTTCCAAAAATAATGCTCTCGAAGGTTTCATTCCGTCTGGACTCCATTTGATATTCCTTTTCTTCGAAATACTGAAATAGGCAAAAAAAACTGCAATATGGGCTGGGCCTCCGGTTAGTAGGTTAGTGCCAAAAATGATATAAATGTGTAAAATAAAGCTCATAAACATCCAAAAGAGGTAATATAATAGCATGGAACAATCAAAAATTATAGATACGTTGGAGACATATCAGATGGCAGCAGATCAAAGTATTTCAACTAGCCTATTACAAGGCGCTTTGAAGCCCACAATAATGATTGTTCTTTACATAAGCACAGTTTGTGAACATCAACCCGGTTGCCGGATCAAGACTCATCACCAGGTTGACGTGAAGTTGATGGTGTTGGGGAACGTAGTAATTTCAAAAAAAATTCCTACGCACACGCAAGATCATGGTGATGGCATAGCAACGAGAGGAGAGAGTGTTGTCCACGTACCCTCGTAGACCGTAAGCGGAAGCGTTATGACAACGAGGTTGATGTAGTCGTACGTCTTCACGATCCGACTGATCCAAGTACCGAACATACGGCACCTCCGAGTTCAGCACACGTTCAGCTCGATGACGATCCCCGGAGTCCGATCCAGCAAAGTGTCGGGGATGAGTTCCGTCAGCACGACGGCGTGGTGACGATGATGATGCTCTACCGGCGCAGGGCTTCGCCTAAACTCCGCGTCGATATGACCGAGGTGGAATATGGTGGAGGGGGGCACCGCACACGGCTAAGGAACGATCCGTAGATCAACTTGTGTTGTTGTGCCTAGAGGTGCCCCCCTGCCCCCGTATATAAAGGAGGGAGGGGCGGAGGCGGCCGGCCAGGGAGAGGCGCACCAAGGGGAGTCCTACTCCCATCGGGAGTAGGACTCCCTCCTTCCTTGTTGGAGTAGGAGAAGGGGGAAAGAGGGGGAGAGGAGGAAGGAAAGAGGGGCTGCACCCCTTGTCCAATTCGGACCAGAGGGGGGCTGCGCGCCTCCTTCCTTTCGGCCTCTCTCCTCAATTCCCGTATGGCCCAATAAGGCCCATATACTCCCCGGCGAATTCCCGTAACTCTCCGGTACTCCGAAAAATACCCGAATCACTCGGAACCTTTCCGAACTCCGAATATAGTCGTCCAATACATCGATCTTTACGTCTCGACCATTTTGAGACTCCTCGTCATGTCTCCGATCTCATCCGGGACTCCGAACGCCTTCGGTACATCAAAATTCATAAACTCATAAAATAACTGTCATCGAAACCTTAAGCGTGCGGACCCTACGGGTTCGAGAACAATGTAGACATGACCTAGAACTATTCTCGGTCAATAACCAATAGCGGAACCTGGATGCCCATATTGGTTCCTACATATTATACGAAGACCTTTATCGGTCAAACCGCATAACAACATACGTTGTTCCCTTTGTCATCGGTATGTTACTTGCCCGAGATTTGATCGTTGGTATCCAATACCTAGTTCAATCTCGTTACCGGCAAGTCTCTTTACTCGTTACGTAATGCATCATCCCGTAACCAACTCATTGGTCACATTGCTTGCAAGGCTTGTAGTGATGTGCATTACCGAGAGGGCCCAGAGATACCTCTCCGACAATCGGAGTGACAAAACCTAATCTCGAAATACGCCAACTCAACATGTACCTTCGGAGACACCTGTAGTACTCCTTTATAATCACCCAGTTACGTTGTGACGTTTGGTAGCACCCAAAGTGTTCCTCCGGTAAACGGGAGTTGCATAATCTAATAGTTACAGGAACATGTATAAGTCATGAAGAAAGCAATAGCAACATACTAAACGATCAAGTGCTAGGCTAACGGAATGGGTCATGTCAATCACATCATTCTCCTAATGATGTGATCCCGTTAATCAAATGACAACTCTTTTGTCCATGGCTAGGAAACTTAACCATCTTTGATTCACGAGCTAGTCAAGTAGAGGCATACTAGTGACACTATGTTTGTCTATGTATTCACACATATATTATGTTTCCGGTTAATACAATTCTAGCATGAAAAATAAACATTTATCATGAAATAAGGAAATAAATAATAACTTTATTATTGCCTCTAGGGCATATTTCCTTCAGATGGATCATCTGGCGTCAGTTCACCCTCCTCCTCCCCACCCAGTGGCTGGAAGTTAACGGTGGTCCAGTCAATCCGGGTTAAAGCCTGAAAGACAACCTCTTCACTTATAAGATTGGACGGTTCAACATCAGGGGCGTAAGTGTGCTTACGGATTGGCGGGATAAGGTTCCGCGTTTCTGTCACAGTAGTGTCAACATGTTGGTTCTTTTAATCATAAAAAGACCGATGAATATTCTAGTTAGCCTCTTCAGCCAGTTGGCTTGACAGCGGACGCATGTCCTTTGTCACGGCTTTGAGGGCTTCGTTATCAAATGCTGACCCATATGCTTGTTCATCCGGAAAGCCTTTGGAAATATCAACTGGATCCAAGTCAGATATCCATGCTTTGGCCTGAGTCAGTGCCAACAAAGCGCCAGCCCTGGCAGCAGATCACTTCATCTCTTCTATCTGCACCAGCGTCATTGATAGCCTTGCTAGAGTGTCCTTGATCAATGTTGGTGCCGGTTTGTTGTATGAGACTGCGTAGATAACCCGTTGGGCACCGGTATACAGTTGCTCTATCAACGTATATGCTGCCTTCAGCTTCATCCGCATGTCAGAGCCCAGATGAGCAACACGGCCACCTATAACGGTTTAAGACTTTGATGTTAAACCGGCAATTTTAAAGATGGTTATTCAACAAATCTTGACAAGAGTATTTACCAAATATTGCAGAGGTCATGGCATTTACTTGGCGCTTCAACCCAGTTAGCTCTCCCTCCACCGGTTTAAGAGCTGACTCGGTGTCTTCAGCCCGCTTCAACAATACAGTCTTTTCAGTTTCCCAGCTAGCACGATCATTCTTGAACCCTTCCTTAAGTTGTTCCATGGCTGTCAAAGCGGTTTTAAGCTCATCCTTGGCCTTGGAAGTCTCTGATTGCTGGGTCTTGATCGGCAATTTTGGAGTCTTTGTTGTTTATATTGGCCTGCAAAGATCAGATGATGATGATATTTTTCTCAAAGTCCCAAGCATATAGCCAGTTATACACTTGGCACTTGGGGGCTAATGCGGAATGCTTTTTTCCTACTGCTTATTTAAAAAGTCCCAAGGCTCAATACAAGTATGAATCTTGGCACTTGGGAGCTAATGCATATTTGATCAAAAAGTACAAAGGCGAAAGGAGTTGGCAAGATGAATATAGGATCATGAAGTCCCGGTTCACCTTGATAAGGTTAAAACAACCCTTGGGGGCTACAATGGAGATATACAGAACAAGCAAGATTAAAGTGTTTGGAAAGTTACCTCATAGCGCTCCTTCATCATGTTCACCAAACCGGCCTCATAATCTCGGCTTGTGTAGAGGCGATGTAAGAAGCCGGAATGAAGTTCTTCGGCAGTAAGGTTGACATAGCTGGAAATCTGTCTTCTCTTTTCCCTTGCCCATAGCAACAAATTCTTCCTTGGCGGTATGGTTTGACAGGACAACCGGATTGCCAGGGCTGGTGTGACCTGTACCAGTGATAATAACATCATCATCACCACATTTTGACGGACTTGGCGGATTGACGGTATCCCTGGCTGGGCTCGGCGGATCAGCATGCGGGCTTGATGGATCAACGTGAATGGCCGGGTCAGCTTCTAGCGGATTACCTTCTGTATTCTCATCTTGTGGGACAGAATCATCCATGACATCAGTATCTCGACCGGCGCCTTCCGGGGCCCTCTCCGGTTCAACTTCACCAGTGGGGGTACTGGTTTTGGCTTTCTTGCTCAGTCGGGCTTTAGCACTGCAATATCAAACAAATATTAGCACGGTAAGCCGAAACATGAAGGAAAAAACTGAAAGGCAGTATACTTACCCAGGGACGGTTTTAAGGGGAGGCAGCTGAGTGGTTGATAAACCGCCAGATCAGGAATTGGAAGGCACCTGACAAATCGAGTCAGACGGATTAAGTGGGTTTCGGAAGCAACCTGCCAAGGGACAAGGTTTATTGAAAGAACAAGAGACCTCGGGACGACTTTTCCGGTTTGGAGGGTCTGGTAAACCGGAAGAAGTGACTTGCTGGCCACTGTGTCGGGTTGTGCGACGGCCTTCAAATTGCTATGTCTTCAAAGAAAATTTTGGATCCAAATAAGCAAGAGGGTGAGAGTATTTTACTTTCTGAACTGCACGACGAAATTTTTGAACCGGCACATGATCTGAACCGGAGGAAAGGGAGATTACCTCAACATGATCAGCGCGACTGGCTTCCGCATCATCCTGGTAATAGTCACTGTCAATAAGGTGTATGAAAAATGAGCCAAGGGAATCAAGTTTTACCTCTTGTTCCGATTCATCGACATCTTCAGGCGGATCAGAAGACTCGGCGGTTTTCTTTTTGGCTGCTCTCTTGGTGACTTTACTTTTAACACGTGGAGCTCTCGCCGGTTTATCTTGAGCTTTCCTTTTCCAGAAGGAGCTATTGGCCTATAAAATTAAACAAAGGTTTATTAGAACAATGTTAAAGCGGAGGCGGATCAAAAAGCACAAGGTTAAAGTTTTTACCGCTGGCGGTTTGTTGGAGGCATAAAAAGGGCACATCCCAGTTTTGCTGCATTCAGCAATCGGTTCGTCCAGCATATTCTTGACCGATTCAGTGACTTCATCATCAGTCATTTCCATTTCATGGTACCGTTGAGGATCCTTGATGTTGCCGGTGTACTCATGCATCAACCCGGAGTGGCGGCTTAAAGGCAGGATGCCCCATGAAACCGAGCAGCGAACAAGGTCGACGCTGGTTAAATCATTGGCTAGGAAGGCCTGGAGCTTAGCAAGTTGAGGTGCATAAGCTTGTTGTTCTCTGGCCGTAAGCCGTTGAGGCAGTGGATGGCCATTGCTGAGCCGGTGAGCATGGTAACCTGGCAAAGGATTCTCTTCAGCAGGAGCAGTGTTTTGACAATAAAACCAAGTTTGGTTCCAGTCTTTGGGGTGGCTGTGATGCTTTGCATGAGGGAATCAACTTCTTTCCTCTTTTGGATCGACACTCCACCAAGTTCAGTGTTGGTACCATCAGAGAACTCAGTTCGGCGGTTTAGATGGAAAAAGTCTCGAAAGAGCTCAACAGATGGTTCTTCTTGAAGGTAAACTTCACAGAATACTTGAAAATTGCATATGTTGGACACAAAATTCAGTCCAATATCTTGTGGATGGAGTTGAAAGCTAGCAAGTACATCCTGGAAAAACTTTGATCCGGGAGGGCTGAATCCCCGGTCTAGTTGTTGCATGAACACGGTCACTTCTCCTTCTTGAGGTTCAGGAGGGCACTCAGGGCCAGGGACTCGCCAATGAAGGACATTTTTTGAGGCTAATGCGCCATTCAGAACATATCCATTGATTTGCGTTTTCGTGATCCAGGAAGGAACCCAGTTGCAAGCGGCGAATTGCTTGGTCATTTTGGAAAACAAACTGTAAAAGAAAAATGAAGGTCGGTTTACGATTGAAGGTTGATGTGTACTAATCAGTGTTAAACCG
>NC_041383.1:42102543-42105226 GCF_002162155.2 Triticum dicoccoides
AGTCTTTTCAGTTTCCCAGCTAGCACGATCATTCTTGAACCCTTCCTTAAGTTGTTCCATGGCTGTCAAAGCGGTTTTAAGCTCATCCTTGGCCTTGGAAGTCTCTGATTGCTGGGTCTTGATCGGCAATTTTGGAGTCTTTGTTGTTTATATTGGCCTGCAAAGATCAGATGATGATGATATTTTTCTCAAAGTCCCAAGCATATAGCCAGTTATACACTTGGCACTTGGGGGCTAATGCGGAATGCTTTTTTCCTACTGCTTATTTAAAAAGTCCCAAGGCTCAATACAAGTATGAATCTTGGCACTTGGGAGCTAATGCATATTTGATCAAAAAGTACAAAGGCGAAAGGAGTTGGCAAGATGAATATAGGATCATGAAGTCCCGGTTCACCTTGATAAGGTTAAAACAACCCTTGGGGGCTACAATGGAGATATACAGAACAAGCAAGATTAAAGTGTTTGGAAAGTTACCTCATAGCGCTCCTTCATCATGTTCACCAAACCGGCCTCATAATCTCGGCTTGTGTAGAGGCGATGTAAGAAGCCGGAATGAAGTTCTTCGGCAGTAAGGTTGACATAGCTGGAAATCTGTCTTCTCTTTTCCCTTGCCCATAGCAACAAATTCTTCCTTGGCGGTATGGTTTGACAGGACAACCGGATTGCCAGGGCTGGTGTGACCTGTACCAGTGATAATAACATCATCATCACCACATTTTGACGGACTTGGCGGATTGACGGTATCCCTGGCTGGGCTCGGCGGATCAGCATGCGGGCTTGATGGATCAACGTGAATGGCCGGGTCAGCTTCTAGCGGATTACCTTCTGTATTCTCATCTTGTGGGACAGAATCATCCATGACATCAGTATCTCGACCGGCGCCTTCCGGGGCCCTCTCCGGTTCAACTTCACCAGTGGGGGTACTGGTTTTGGCTTTCTTGCTCAGTCGGGCTTTAGCACTGCAATATCAAACAAAGATTAGCACGGTAAGCCGAAACATGAAGGAAAAAACTGAAAGGCAGTATACTTACCCAGGGACGGTTTTAAGGGGAGGCAGCTGAGTGGTTGATAAACCGCCAGATCAGGAATTGGAAGGCACCTGATAAATCGAGTCAGACGGATTAAGTGGGTTTCGGAAGCAACCTGCCAAGGGACAAGGTTTATTGAAAGAACAAGAGACCTCGGGACGACTTTTCCGGTTTGGAGGGTCTGGTAAACCGGAAGAAGTGACTTGCTGGCCACTGTGTCGGGTTGTGCGACGGCCTTCAAATTGCTATGTCTTCAAAGAAAATTTTGGATCCAAATAAGCAAGAGGGTGAGAGTATTTTACTTTCTGAACTGCACGACGAAATTTTTGAACCGGCACATGATCTGAACCGGAGGAAAGGGAGATTACCTCAACATGATCAGCGCGACTGGCTTCCGCATCATCCTGGTAATAGTCACTGTCAATAAGGTGTATGAAAAATGAGCCAAGGGAATCAAGTTTTACCTCTTGTTCCGATTCATCGACATCTTCGGGCGGATCAGAAGACTCGGCGGTTTTCTTTTTGGCTGCTCTCTTGGTGACTTTACTTTTAACACGTGGAGCTCTCGCCGGTTTATCTTGAGCTTTCCTTTTCCAGAAGGAGCTATTGGCCTATAAAATTAAACAAAGTTTTATTAGAACAATGTTAAAGCGGAGGCGGATCAAAAAGCACAAGGTTAAAGTTTTTACCGCTGGCGGTTTGTTGGAGGCATAAAAAGGGCGCATCCCAGTTTTGCTGCATTCAGCAATCGGTTCGTCCAGCATATTCTTGACCGATTCAGTGACTTCATCATCAGTCATTTCCATTTCATGGTACCGTTGAGGATCCTTGATGTTGCCGGTGTACTCATGCATCAACCCGGAGTGGCGGCTTAAAGGCAGGATGCCCCATGAAACCGAGCAGCGAACAAGGTCGACGCTGGTTAAATCATTGGCTAGGAAGGCCTGGAGCTTAGCAAGTTGAGGTGCATAAGCTTGTTGTTCTCTGGCCGTAAGCCGTTGAGGCAGTGGATGGCCATTGCTGAGCCGGTGAGCATGGTAACCTGGCAAAGGATTCTCTTCAGCAGGAGCAGTGTTTTGACAATAAAACCAAGTTTGGTTCCAGTCTTTGGGGTGGCTGTGATGCTTTGCATGAGGGAATCAACTTCTTTCCTCTTTTGGATCGACACTCCACCAAGTTCAGTGTTGGTACCATCAGAGAACTCAGTTCGGCGGTTTAGATGGAAAAAGTCTCGAAAGAGCTCAACAGATGGTTCTTCTTGAAGGTAAACTTCACAGAATACTTGAAAATTGCATATGTTGGACACAAAATTCAGTCCAATATCTTGTGGATGGAGTTGAAAGCTAGCAAGTACATCCTGGAAAAACTTTGATCCGGGAGGGCTGAATCCCCGGTCTAGTTGTTGCATGAACACGGTCACTTCTCCTTCTTGAGGTTCAGGAGGGCACTCAGGGCCAGGGACTCGCCAATGAAGGACATTTTTTGAGGCTAATGCGCCATTCAGAACATATCCATTGATTTGCGTTTTCGTGATCCAGGAAGGAACCCAGTTGCAAGCGGCGAATTGCTTGGTCATTTTGGAAAACAAACTGTAAAAGAAAAATGAAGGTCGGTTTACGATTGAAGGTTGATGTGTACTAATCAGTGTTAAACCG
>NC_041383.1:42106185-42106852 GCF_002162155.2 Triticum dicoccoides
CGATAATCAAGGAGCCTGAAGCGGCAAAAGAGGGTGCAGCTGTCGCCTTGATCTTCGGGAAACGATTAATGAAGGGAATCTTTTTATGTAGAGATGACGTCATGATGATTCACTGCTGCGTTCAAAAGATGACGTCACGGCGGTTTAGTAAAGTTTGCAGGGAGAAGACATCATGGCGAATTACAAGGATCTAAAGAAGAAGTTAAAAGAATTTTTTCTAAGTATTGACGATTGACATGAATAGGTTCAAATCAATCTAGGGCCTAATGTTGAGGATAGGGATGGCAATGGGGACAATCCCCTATGGGGATACCTACAACATCCCCATCCCCATCTATTCCCTATCATCCCATCCCCATCCCCATTTACATGACTGGGGATGAAATTTCCCCATACCCATGCCCCACTAGGGAACGGGGCCCCATTAGGGTCCCCATCCCCATAAACAAATACTCATATACATAATATGACACCCTATGATCAACATACATACATCATGTTGTCCTTGTCCTGCTAATGCCTATCTAGGTCGTATTGACTTCTTGGTCATGGTGGAAGCTGAGGTGAGGATGTGAGATAGGTTTAAGGTTTTTTCAGAGCTTTTTTTGTTTTCGCAAGTTTGTTTGTGAATATTTTAACATTGACCGCAGTGTCACCGTTACTAACC
>NC_041383.1:42107059-42110032 GCF_002162155.2 Triticum dicoccoides
GGTCCCCGATGGGTATTGGGTCTGGGGAATAGGATATCGTCCCCATCCCCATTATACCCTATGGGGAATAAATTAGTTTGGTAAATATCCCCATGGGGATTTATTTCGCCCATCCCCACCCCCTAATAGATGAAATCCCCACGGGTTTGGCGGGTATGGGGCCCCATTGCCATCCCTAGTTGAGGATATAACTACTGAGTGTAAACCGCCCAGGAGGGGCCGGTTCACACTCAACTATACTGAAGCCCATGAAGACAAGAAGATGGCACTTTACTGATAAAGCTTAGAGGCCCAAAGCCCAAAGGCGGATTAGGGCCCGTAGTGGTAAACCGCCATAGCTGTATACCTTGTATGGTAAGATAGGGAAAGTGAGAGACCGAGCCGAACATTTGTATGAGTCGGCCTCGGGACTCTGCAAGCCGGCCGGGCGTCAACCTGTGTATATAAAGGGATGACCCGGCGGCGGTTCAGGAACAACAGAAAACAACTCGAGACCCAGGCAAAGTGTATTTGCTCCCTGGTCATCGAAACCCCAATAATTCCATCACAACTAGACATAGGCTTTTACCTTCATCAAAGGGGCCGAACTAGTATAAAACTATCGTATCCCTTGTCCGGTTTAACCCCTTCAGGCTAATCTCGTTGCGATGGCTCCACGACTAAGTCCTTTCGCTAGGACATCTGACGTGATATTTCCATGACATCATGTAAAAGACATTATGGAAAAACTATCTTGTACACAACATGTGCTACACGTCTTGTAGTATGTATAATGCAAGCTTTAGGATGAGGAGAGATTGTGCTTGCCGTATCCATTGTATGTGGTAAAGAGAAGATATTCCTCTTTGTTGTCATCACAAGTTTTGATATGGAAATTATTTTGATGGAAATCTCTATAGTTAGCGATGTACGGGTTGGACCGACACATAATAAAGCATATTTGATGGTACTTGAGCATCCATAGGGATAGTAATATGACCCAAGTTGAGCCATCAATTAAATCACCATACCACATTTTAATTCCTAAGTATAGAGTTTGTGGTGCATATGTCTGCAAAGCACATATTATCTTTCATGAGATTGACCCCTGTTGAGATATATATTTAGACTTGAAGATTCTCACAATATGAAAATGTATTTGTATCAAAGAGCTGATATAATACATGATGATGATGACAACAACACAACACCTTATTAACAACAACTAGGCGTATATGATGATTCCTCAATCCTCATAAGAAGTTCATCATATTTCTTTGTCTACAGAAGCATATGGATTGGGTAAGAATAAGTATGCTAGTTCTACTAGCGGAGTGTCTTCCTCCTTAGGAGGTTGGATCACCCTAGCAATACCACGAGACAGAAGGCTAACCTAGACATCTATCACCCATTTTAGATAGTTGTGACCATCGAGTGCAAGCGACTCAAATTCTTCAATGGTTATCTTTGGCATACATGGGTGACAAATTAGAGAATTTTAATTTACTTTCGAGTGAACTAAAACCACCATAATGATGATGTTATAATGTTGCAAACTTGATGCTCAAATGGAGAGCATAGTGTCCGATAACGCGTTGAATGTTAATGAGATGCAAAGATTGAATGATCAAACTACTCTTTCATGATTGATGATTTGAGTTATATATACCTATAAAAACACCATTAAGGCAAAAGATGGAACAACTGCTTCTCCATGAGAGTTGACATAGCTTACAAAAGAGTGCGCCTTTTGCCATGCTAAATTGTAGTATAAAATGAAAACCGATTTAGTCATGGTCATGTTGAATTGGAGCATGAGCACCCAAACTGGTATATCTAACATGTTTTGTCTTTTATATGGAGTTATGGATGTGCCTTGTGCTTGTGTTAGTACTTTAATGAGTTTAGTCCCTCTTCTCAGACAAACTTAAACTTGCAAAAAATGTTTATTGGGAATCTATTTTGATCATAGGGCGGTGAGTCAGAGAGTAAGTGTGAAGAAGGCACCAAACTCTGTCAATACATGCCTTTGTGAAATTGAATGGCCTCTTAAAATATACCTTGTCATACCTACTCCATAGTTGAGAAATAATAAAGAACAATTTTTTTTCATCATGCTATTCGTTGATTCTGGTGTGCCGTCGACACTTCTATGTATGGTGCATCTGACCTATTCGGTGAAGTTTTCCCCAATTTCATACTATCATGTTGTAGTGTTCAAGCTTGTCATCCACCGCAAAAGTTCCCCCCAAAATTGATGTTGTTCTTTTCTCTCCTAAATCATTATTTTTAATGCCATTGCTTTGTGCTAACATTTTTCATTAATTACGCATTACATGTATCCAGGTTGTAACTAATTGCTAGAGTGATTGTTATTTCATTGACATCATATTGTTCTGCCATGATCAACACTTTCCATTTTTGCTAAAATACTCCCCTTTCTGTATTCAGTATGATATCAATTATAATATTCGGCAAGAATAGCTGGATGTTTGTTTATTCAGGTTTGCTTGATCGAAGTCTTATGGGCTGAGCAACTCATACCATGAGAATAGACAGTGTGTGTGCGATCAATGTCTGGCCAATAGGAGCGCCTGGGGAGGCACCGGATGGTGGTAGTCTGCAGCGGCTTCGAAAGTGAGCTCGGATGCATGGTGGCTAGTAGGGATACATGTAGTCCAGTATTCATGTAACCCAAATTGTCTTTTAGTACTCATGTTCCCATGTTCTACACTCCATTTGTGAAGTTTTTAAAGTAGGATATCTCGTATTGTGATTTTTAAATTTGTTGGATATGAATTGTGTTGAGTGTTGGCCGACTAAAAGGCGACATGTTCAACAATTGGGTGTAGCGGAGATGCACATGTTGAGATGGATGTGTGGCTACACAAGGAAGGATCGGGTCTGGAATGATGATATAATGGATAGAGTTTGGGTAGCACCAATTGACGAGAAGCTTCTCCAACATCGTCTAAGATGGTTTGGCCATATCTA
>NC_041383.1:42110610-42111456 GCF_002162155.2 Triticum dicoccoides
TATATGCCTCCAGAAGCTCCAGACCATAGCGTACGCCTAAAGCGAGCTAAGATGTCAAGAGAGGTCGGGGTAGATCAAACTTGACATGGAAGGAGTCCGTAAAGAGAGATCTGAAGGACTGGAATATCACGAAAGAACTAGCCATGGATAGGGGTGCGTGGAAGTTAGCTATCCATGTGCCAGAATCATGAGTTGATTATGAGATCTTATGGGTTTCCGCTCTAGCCCGTCCCAACTTGTTTGAGACTAAAGGCTTTGTTGTTGGTGAATTGGCAACATTATCTCGTGAAATTGGAATTATACATGTATAAGTTATAATTTGATATGTCAACTGAAAATAGCATATTTCTGACCATAATACTTGAAGGATTTTTATGTATTTCTAGAAAACATGATGCACTCATATAACTTTCTAAATGATTCATGAACTCCTTGTTGATTCTAAGGCATAGTAATTACTTACATTAGTTACTAGCGGTCTTAAAATGTGTTTACTTCTCCCACAGATAGAAAAATTGTTGGTCAAGGAGTACAAAGATAGAAGTAAATAAAACCAGTGTTCCTCACAACATGTTGATGTTTTGCTCAATGCCGCTTCAAATATGGGGTATATATGTTATTGCCACATCCCTACTTCCTCAGCCATATTTTTGATGAGGCGTCCATCAACGGATGATGATTATGATGTGAATCACTAGGAGGTGCACCGGAGTTGAAGAAGATGGTGACACACATGATGGTGGAGTACAAAAAGGGAGGAAGAAAGCACATGTCTTCCTGCAAAGTGGGCACAAAAAAGGAGTTGCACTACAAGAAGGGATTTAATGGGTAGAATACGATGTGGTC
>NC_041383.1:42111466-42122287 GCF_002162155.2 Triticum dicoccoides
TGGTTGGCAGAGAGTAGGAACCATGTAATTAAATGACACTCTATATCCCTTTGTTATTCCATGGCTATAAGAGATGACGAAGATGGTGGCTCGACTTGTTTCGACTGGGTCAAGCTATTGGAACCGAGCTGGAACTAGTGATCCCCTATTATGGCAATGCCATTTTTATTATCCATGGTAAGGTTTGATTAAGAGTCGTTTAGTGCATTTGCCACATCGTCACACAATAGGGTGCCTTGGTTGGTTTGTAGCTGGAAGAGAATTTGATCATTGCTTCCCTAATCCCTAAATGTGTGTTTGCGGAGTTGATATTCATGTTAGTGTGTGACACTTAACGTCTCTTTTCAGACCATAATGGAGAATCAATGTGTTGTAACAACGTGGGTGAAAATAGAGAATTGTTCTGTAGTGGTCACTTTGGCTTTTGTTGAGATTTGTTTGTCAAGATCATGCTAAAAATTCAGGACAGTTTCGCATCCTCTGCCATTAAACCATTCTCCACCTTGGTTTGAGAATTTTGCACTACTTGCATGGTGTTTCGGTCGGGATTTGACGGTAGCGATACATCGGTCCAAGATGTGGCAAGAAGCATACAATGGTGCAAGAATATATGTTACCATTGGTAACACCAACTATTAGTCCATGACTAACACAAATAATGCTAGAGTAAGGGTGGATGAAAAGAATGGTGGTGGGGCAAGGGGGGAAGGGATAAATAGATGTAGGGATGTAAGTGGACGCATCGACGAAGTCCGCGAATGTTCGTATTTGTGATTTTTGTATTATTTAGATTTTTAAAGCAACATTGATTAGCCTATTTTCTCCTTCACAGATAGTTGGAGATGTCGGGGTCACATCCACTTACATCCCTAAATATATGCCACTTTGTTTGCATGCAAAAGGACCGTGGTTAAGGAAACATTAGTCGTCAACCCGTGCATCCACGGGCTAGCGGTATTTAAAAAATAAATAGTACAATCCTTGAAATAATCAGTTGCCCCTACTTAAAACAGAAAATAATATAGTTCATTATACACACTATTAAAAGTAGTGTAGTGGAAAGTTTTAAATGCAAACATTAAAATTAAAATAAGATACCCACAAATTAGTGAGACCTATTACTTAGTTAAAATTTTAGTCTTTTGACACCAAAGTTGTATGTTCATAATTTTTTCACTGTTCAAGGGATCAAATTGCACATCATCTGAAATGAGCTATATATATGCATTATGATCCTTATTGCTCGCATAGGGCCAGTACTTGAGCTGAGTATGATATATATACTCCTTCCATTCACTATGAAATTTAATAGCTCACTATTTTTCATTAAAAAAAGTAATAACACCATTTTACTTTTGCAATCAAAATAATTTATTTTTTAACACAATACAGACGCAAGCGCTCATATCCACGCACATACACTCACCCCTATGAACGCACACGAGCACACCCTATCCCTATGAGCACCTCCGAAAGACTGAGCCGACATATCATCTTGAAATTTACGAAGTCGCCATAGCCACCTTGTCGTCGCCGGGAATGTCGCCTCCCATTGAATGCGCATCGCCGGAAATCCAGAAAAAATTCCAGAAATAAATGCGAGCACTAGGACTTGAACCCTGATGGGCTGGGGATACCACAGTCCCTCTAACCATCCAAGCACAGGTTAGTTCACAATAAAAATAATTTGGTACACAATAGTAGTCAAAGCTAAAAAAAGTTATACTTCACTCTGTGCATTCTTTTATGTATTCCTCAAAATAAATTGTTTACAATTGTAGGTGCTACTTCTTATTGTTTTGGCCTAAATTAATTAAGTGGTCATTAAATTTCTTTTGTAGTTATTTCCATGCATGTATAGAAGAATCCGATAAATATTCAACCTCACTCTTTACAATATTCAAAATCTGAAACCTAGCTGAACTCCAAGGAGTATAAAAAAATCATACAAAGTCCTAAGATACATGTGAAAATCGATTTACTAATTGTGTACAAACAGTACATTTCCCAGTGAAGCTGCTAGGGCAAAAGCCTATTGAGAGAGAGAGAGAGAGAGAGAGAGAGAGAGAGAGAGAGAGAGAGAGAGAGAGAGAGAGAGAGAGAGAGTTCCCTTAATTGAGTAGCTATGAAATAAGATATCACGTTCACCACTAATACATTTCTGTTCATGCACCCAGAAAATACCATTTGGTACGGACTGATAAAAGTTGTTCATTAGAACATAGCCATCATAGCACCAGGTCACAATCTTGTTGGCAACCAATTAGAAGAGGGCTATTTGAACACAATATTAGATTGATATAAGGATCACAAACTATTAAATTTTCGTGATGGCTAGCTGTATGACATCTGTATTCCCAACTCCCAATAAGTATTATTTTGCACATGTAGGAATAATTAATCCTGCCGATGTGTTTTTCTAAAAAAAATTGTCGATGTGACCTGTGTATTCCCAACAGCTATTATTTAAGAGCTTCTTTACTTGGCCTTGGTTACAAATGAAAACACAAAAAAATTACACATCATACTGCTTGTTAAAAGGAAAAATGTTTATTTATTAAGGAAATTTCAACAAATAAAAAATCTTATTAACTTGGAATAGAAAATTCAAGTAGGTAGGAGTAGATACGTAATGGAGTGAGAAAGAATGGCATGAATGTGGCTGTACCTATATATACTCAAATCTATGTTCACTAGTAGAAAATGGGGCATTGGTCCAGGCCGGGTCAGCCCATTAGTCCTGGTTCAATTCAAAACCGGGACCAATGGGGATATTGGACCCGGTTCGTGAGCCCCGGGGGCCGGCCGGGCCACGTGGGCTATTGGTCCCGGTTGGTGGGACGAACCGGGACCAATGTGCCTTGGTCCTGGTCCACCATCATTGGTCCCGGTTGGTAGCCTGAACTGGGACTAAAGGCTTCCCTTTAGTCTCGGTTCAAGCCACAAACCAGGACCAATTAATTGCCTAGATATAACCCTCGCCCGCGAGCAGAGCACTCTCACTGCTTTGTTTTTCGTGGCCGGCGAGGAGAGAGCTTTGTGGTGCTCTAGCTCACCTCCTATGCACACGAGGTGTTCGATGGAATGCCCGAGCCACACTACTTAAGCTTTCTTCTCTCCAAGCTCGACCTCCAAGCTCCATTTTCCTCAATATTTGTCTAGGTTTAGCGGTCCGTCACCGTCGTCGATCGCCCGCGCCGATCTCGTCGCCGGCACCATCGTGGTGAGCCTCTTGTTCTTATCTTCTTTCTGAAAGGAAAAAAATTCTTACTTGTAAGTTTATATAGATACTTGTATAATTTTCTTACTTTTATTATTGCATCTTATATAGTGCGATGGTTTTGGTATCCGCCCCCGTCGGCCCTCGTCCTGTCTATGATTCGGATGTGGTATATATTATCTTTTCATAACTATTGGTTCATCTATTGTTTATGACAATTATGCCGACCAACGTGACATAGATTTTATTTATCTAGGAGGTTGTTGAACCGGAAATTCTAACCGACCCTATTGTCGAGAGGTTAAATTTAGTTGAAGAAGAAAACAATTTCTTGAAGGAAAAAATTAGAAAAATTGAGGAGGAGAAGATGATATTGGAGTTGCATGTTGCGGATGTCGTGGATGATCACAAGATCAAGATGGATGCAATGAGCTGGAAGATTAAAAATATTAGAAAATATTCCATTCATACCAAGGCTTGGTATCATTACGCCGTTGGATCAGTTGTTACATTGGTTGCGATTATGATCGCATTTGTTCTCGCATTGAAATGTTTTACATAGTTTCAATGTATGGTTTAATTAATTTAGATGCTCTGCAGAGCTTTATGTTGTTAGATGAGAACTATGTATGTACTTTGGTTTTAATGTGATGATGAACTTCTATTAATTTGGTCACTTAATTATCTATTCATGATGTTCTGTAATGATTTTTGACACACTTAATTATATATAATGCACGCAGATGAACCGGCAATGGATGTACGGTTCAAGACACACCTCCGAGTACATTAAGGGCGTGCATGAATTTCTAGAAGTGGCTGAGGCAAACAAGCAGAATGGTTTTATGTGTTGTCCATGCCCTATATGTGGAAATATACGAAGTCTTACTCTGACCGGAAAATCCTTCACACCCACCTGCTTTACAAGGGTTTCATGCCACACTATAGTGTTTGGACGAGGCACGAAGAAATAGGGGTTATGATGGAAGACGGCGAAGAAGAAAAGTACGATGACAACTATGTGCCCCCTGAATACGGTGATGCTACTAAAGATCAAGAAGAACCAGACGATGTGCACGATGATGCTGCAACAGGCGAAGCTGCTGAAGATCAAGAGGAACCAGACGATGTGCCCGATGATGATGATCTCCGCCGGGTCATTGTCAATGCAAGGGCGCAATGCGAAAGTCAAAAGGAGAAGCTGAAGTTCGATCGCATGTTAGAGGACCAGAAAAAAGGGTTGTACCCCAATTGCGAAGATGGCAACACAAAGCTCGGTACCGTACTAGAATTGTTGCAGTGGAAGGCAGAGAATGTTGTGCCTGACAAAGGATTTGAGAAGCTACTGAAAATATTGAAGAAGAAGCTTCCAAAGGATAACGAATTGCCCGACAGTACATACGCAGCAAAGAAGGTCGTATGCCCTCTAGGATTGGAGGTGCAGAAGATACATGCATGCCCTAATGACTGCATCCTCTACCGCGGTGCGTACAAGGATCTGAACGCATGCCCGGTATGCGGTGCATTACGGTATAAGATCAGACGAGATGACCCTGGTGATGTTGACGGGGAGCCCTCCGAGAAGAGGGTTCCTGCGAAGGTGATGTGGTATGCTCCTATAATACCACGGTTGAAACGTCTGTTCAGAAATGGAGAGCATGCCAAGTTGATGCGATGGCACAGTGAGGACCGTAAGAAAGACGGGAAGTTGAGAGCACCCGCTGACGGGTCGCAGTGGAGAAAAATCGAGAGAAAGTACTGGGATGAGTTTGCAAGTGACCCAAGGAACGTATGGTTTGCTTTAAGTGCGGATGGCATTAATCCTTTCGGGGAGCAGAGCAGCAATCACATCACCTGGCCCGTGACTCTATGTATGTATAACCTTCCTCCTTGGATGTGCATGAAGCTGAAGTTCATTATGATGCCAGTTCTCATCCAAGAACTTAAGCAACCCGACAACGACATTGATGTGTACCTAAGGCCATTAGTTGAAGAACTTTTACAGCTGTGGAATGGAAACGGTGTACGTATGGGATGAGCACAAACAGGAGGAATTTCACCTAAAGGCATTGCTGTTCGTGACCATCAACGATTGGCCCGCTCTCAGTAACCTTTCAGGACAGACAAACAAGGGATACCACGCATGCACGCACTGTTTACTTGACACCGATAGTATATACCTGGGAAGCTGCAGGAAGAATGTGTACCTGGGCCATCGTCGATTTCTTCCGACCAACCATCAATGTCGAAAGAAAGGCAAGCATTTCAAAGGCGAGGCAGATCACCGGAGGAAGCCCGCCATGCGTACCGGTGATCACGTACTTGCTATGGTCAATGATTTACATGTAATATTTGGAAAGGGTCCCGTCGGACTAGCTGTTCCGAGTGACGCTGGGGGACACGCACCCATGTGGAAGAAGAAATCTATATTTTGGGACCTACCCTACTGGAAAGACCTAGAGGTCCGCTCTTCGATCGACATGATGCACGTGACGAAGAATCTTTGCGTGAACCTGCTAGGCTTCTTGGGCGTGTATGGGAAGACAAAAGATACAGCTGAGGCACGGGAGGACCTGCAACGTTTGCACGAAAAAGACGGCATGCCTTCAAAGTAGTATGAAGGTCCTGCAAGCTATGCTCTTACCAAAGAAGAGAAGGAAATCTTCTTTGAATGCCTGCTTAGTATGAAGGTCCCGACTGGCTTCTCATCGAATATAAAAGGAATAATAAATATGTCAGAGAAAAAGTTTTAGAACCTAAAGTCTCATGACTGCCACGTGATTATGACGCAACTGCTTCCGGTTGCATTGAGGGGGCTTCTACCGGAAAACGTCCGATTAGCCATTGTGAAGCTATGTGCATTCCTCAATGCAATCTCTCAGAAGGTGATCGATCCAGAAATCATACCAAGGCTAAGGAGTGATGTGGTGCAATGTCTTGTCAGTTTCGAGGTGGTGTTCCCACCATCCTTCTTCAATATCATGACACACGTCCTAGTTCATCTAGTTGACGAGATTGTCATTCTGGGCCCCGTATTTCTACACAATATGTACCCCTTTGAGAGGTTCATGGGAGTCCTAAAGAAATATGTCCGTAACCGCGCTAGGCTAGAAGGAAGCATCTCCATGGGCCATCAAACAGAGGATGTCATCGGGTTTTGTGTTGACTTCATTCCTGGCCTTAAGAAGATAGGTCTCCCTCAATCGCGGCATGAGGGGAGACTGACTGGAAAAGGCACGCTTGGAAGGGACTCAATAATATGCAGGGACGGATATTCTTGGTCTCAAGCACGCTACATAGTTCTACAAAACTCTACCTTGGTGACCCCGTATGTCGATGAACACAAGAACAGTCTGCGCTCCAAACACCCGGAGCAGTGCGTCGACTGGATTACATGTGAACACATCAGGACTTTCAGCAGTTGGTTGGAAGCACGTCTCAGAGGTGACAACACTGTTTGTGATGAGCTGTACTTGTTGTCCAGGGGACCATCTTCGACTGTTACGATTTGGAAAGGATACGAGATAAATGGGAATACATTTTACACGATTAACCAAGATCAAAAGAGCACCAACCAAAACAGCGGTGTCCGCTTTGATGCAACAACCGAGAGGGGAAAGGACACATATTATGGTTACATAGTGGACATATGGGAACTTAACTACGGACATGATTTTAAGGTCCCTTTGTTTAAGTGCAAATGGATCAATCTATCAGGAGGCGGGGTACAGGTAGACCCACAGTACGGAATGACAACAGTGGATCTGAAAAATCTTGGGTACACTGACGAACCGTTCGTCGTAGCCAATGATGTGGCACAGGTTATCTATGTGAAGGACATGTCTACCAGACTGAGAAAAAGAAAATATAAGGAAGCGAATACATCATACGATGAGCCAAAGCGCCACATAGTTCTTTCAGGAAAAAGGGACATCGTGGGAGTGGAGGGCAAGATAGACATGTCTGAAGATTATGAGAAGTTTCATCAAATTCCTCCCTTCAAAGTCAAGGCTGACCCAGCATCCTGATAAGCGATGAAGATTATCCATGGTTAGGGCGCAATAAACAAATGACACAAGCAAATAAAAAGTGAAGTCTTTCTCCCGCAACTATTATGATGATACCATGCCAACTTTGTAATACACAAGTATGATACCATTATCCGTTTTGTACATGCACATGCTATGTGGGTGAATTTATGATACCATGCCAACTTTTAACTTTTTCATAGTTCATTTGAAATGCTTTAATGTCTTATGGTTCGGCCCTCGTAATAATTAAAAATAGCAACAATAAGTATTTTGTTGTAAGTACAAACAAAATAAAATAAATAAAGCAAGAAAGAAAACAAAAAAAAAGTGCTTTCAAATTTGAAAACTAATGGCACTAATAGAAAGTTTATAATTTTTCTAAAACTAAAAGCAAAAAAAATCTATTATATATATATATATATATATATATATATATATATATATATATATATATATATATATATTACAGAAGTCAAACAAGCCATCACGTTCGTCCACATATATTAAATTATCTTAATCGTCAATTTTGTATATTAACGGTTAAGATTAAAAGATGCAGCGTTACATACAAATATAGTTGCGTACAAACAATTTGGCCTAGCACGTAAAAACTGTTCGACACATCTTTAATCCAAGTCACATATTTTTTATATTAAAAATGGTACGTCCAAAACAATCAGATCAGAACATGTCTAAACTATGTCCGGTTATACATGTACATAAGGAGAGGAGACACGTCTTAATTAGAAATATGAGATGGACACGACCACACATAAGGATTTGATCTGATTCGTTGCTTAAAAAAAATACGATGAGTCCAAACACCATCACCTATTGGAGAAACACACTTGCAAGGGACGTGCAATCAATCTCCGGTTGTAATTCTAATTGTGTACGGACAAACAAAAGGCACCAACTCTTCTTAGTGGAAAAAGGGCAAGCCCCGTGGCCCATGTTGGCAAACCTTATGACACACACACACACACCCAGATCACTCTCGGCCAGGACCCGATCAGCCCAAATAGATGAACCTACACATCTCAAAAAAAAAAGATGAACCTACAGAGGATAAACAAGGACTGCTATAATAATTACGTAGAACAATATTATGTGCAGTTTTTAGCATCCGGCAAATATAAGATACAACCAAAAATAATACATACATTATCCATTGATTATTGATTTTGGTTATAATGGTTAAGATTAATAAAAGATCTAAAAAATACACAGGACTATATTATGTGCAATATTTAACATCCGACAAATGTGAGGTACAACAAAAAAATAATACGTAAATGGCTAAAAAACACGTACAACCATATCAACGAACCAGTCAGGCAAAATTCCAACCAGAAACTTCCCGTACAAAACAATGGGAATCCAAATAAAATAAAACAATCAAAAAAATTGTGAGCATTTGAGCTAGCTGTCTTACACCGACTAATTTGGTTAAAATGGGAACTAGAAATAATACCAAAGAAAATAAGACGAGCGATACGTATTACAAACTAAATGCAGCCGCGTAAAATTTATGCGCATTTGAGCCGCAAGTCTTACTCAGACTAATTTGATTGAACAAGGAATCAGAAATAGTACAACCATATTTAAGTTATACTTATTAAAGTGATATTACTAATTTGATTTCTACACGTGGTATGGTTAAAAACTAATTTTTCTAATTGATTTGTAATGGAAATTAATGTGTTATTAAGAGTGCAAGTCGAATTATAGACAAAACCGTTATAAGAACTATGGAACATTGGTCAACACATATCCAAAATTTGATATTATCTTGGGTTTCAAATTTAATTGTTTCTGAATTTGAATAAAAATGCAATTTTCTTGGAAGGTATCAATATGTATATCTTGGTTTTAAAATTGGCAAAAAAAGGTCAAAATTTGAAATCACCATGTGCGGAATTCTGGAATAATAATAACAACAAACATGTAATTCTCTCTAAAGGTATCAACATGTATATATTCGGTAGTACAAAAAAAAAGCCTGATGACACATATCGGAGGTGGGGGTAGAGATGCATGACCTCGACTGGACATATTCTATAAAGAAAACACAATAAAAGATGTTATCAGTTAAGCAGTAGGGTTTGAAGAAATGAGTCATGTAACTGTGCTCAAATAAGTATAAGACAATGCAAAACAATATGGGAATGCTTAGACAGAACTCGATTGAGGCTGTGCAAGAGATAAATGCTTTAATGTCTTTCTTATGTATAAGTGGATCATATGTGAAAACATCTGAAGAATGGTGAAGCAAATAAACTTATGTTACCACAAACAAACGATGTTGATGGTAACAAACGAAAACAACACAAGATCTAACGGTCATCAATATTTTTGATTTATTTTTTGATAGAAAGACATTTGAAAATTGGTGACAATATTGACATCTAGAATTTTGCATAGTAATCCATGGACCATACACTTCGTGCAGACCACATAAAATATTGCCAATAACATACTTTAGTCAATAGAATAATTAGCCAAGATACAATGACATAGAAATAAATTTAAATTAATAGCAGTTCACCTAGAAGTAAAATAGAGATCTAATAGCGCACTCCATATCACATAAAAATGGCACTCTGGACATTGGCATGGTCTTCAAGATGTAACTTTGCCCATTAACTTTTATTACAACATATGTATAAACTTACAAAAAATTTAAGATTATAAAAATATTTCCGAGACACATCTATATATAGATGTCCACCAGATCTAATAATTAAAATTGCATTAATGGTTAAAGTTTTAATAGTTTGACATCAGGCATAACTGAAGTGTCTCCTATTTATGATATGGACGGAGTATCACACCACCTCTGTTTTAATAGTTTGAATTTTTTATGTAATAGTACAGCAAGAACTAAATATAAAAATAAAATACACCACATAAATAAAAAATCCTAGCCACGCAAATGCGCGGGTCACACCGCTAGTTAAAAAATAAAGCAAAAAACAAAAGAAAATAAATAATGCAGAAAACAAAACAAAAAAACTGGAAAATAATTAAAAATAGCAACAATAAGTATTTTGTTGTAAGTAGAAACAAAATAAAATAAATAAAGCAAGAAAGAAAACAAAAAAACAAAAAAATGCCTCCTACTGGGCCCCCACGGCGTGAATACGACTAGAAACCCTATCATGGGCCAGGATTCAGGCCCGCAGTAGGCCCAGAAGGCCCATCAGGCAAAGCAGTAGCAAATAGCCCCGCAAGCCTACGGTGGAGAGGAGCTCGAGAGGGGTGCGGCAGTGGGGCTTATAAACCACTGCGCGCCCCTCTCAACTAGCGAGGTGGGACTAAACTTTGGCCCCGACGCGGGCAGCACATGGTCCTTTGGTCCCGGTTGGTGGCACCAACCGGGACTAAAGGGGGAGGCATTAGTCCCGGTTGGTGCCACCAACCGGGACCAAAGGCCGCCGCTTCCCGCCCTTTGGGCTGCTGAAAAGAGGCCTTTGGTCCCAGTTGGTGGCACCAACCGGGACTAAAGGGGGCATTGGTCCCGGTTGGTTTCACAAACCGGGACCAATGCTCTTGCTATATATACAGCAC
>NC_041383.1:42122297-42124037 GCF_002162155.2 Triticum dicoccoides
AACGAACACATCGCTAGTTGCCATCGATGCCGCCAGGCTGCCCAGATCGACGCCATCCGCTGCCCCGACGCCGCCCGCCACCCAGATGCCGTCCGCGTGCCGCCCCGACGCCGTCCGCGCGCCCCGTCGTCGCCCCTGCCCCGTCGCCGCCAGGCGCTGCCCCGACGCTGCCCGCCGCCCGCCGCCCGCCCCCGCCGACGCCGCCCGCCCGCGCCCGTTGTCGCCGTCACCGTCGCCGTCGTTGCCGGCCACGCCCCTGCCCCGACCCGCCGTGGTCGTCGCCGACGCCCTCTCCGCCGCCGTCGTCGCCCTCGCCGGCCACGCCCCTGCCCCGGCCCGCCGTGGTCGTCGCCAACGCCCTCGCCGCCGCCGCCCTCGCCCTCGCCGGCCGCCCCCGTTGTGAGCCGCCGCCGTCGAGGCTCTGTGTTCACTGCTTTTTTTTCATACATACAGGTGTATTTTTTTGTTCATTGCATTTTTTTCATATATATAATTAATGTATATATGTACGTGGTAGCTATATGGTGAATGGATGTGGCTATGTATGTATGAATATAATGTTCATAGCATTTTTTTGTCTATATATGTTTTTTCATATATGTATTAATTTTTTATTTAGGTTGTTAGTAGATATCGATTTTAGGTTAGTGCATTTGAATTAGGTTAGTGTAGTGGAAAAAGTAAAATAAGGAAAATGAAGAAAAGAGGAAGAAGGAAGAAGGAAGAAGAAGAAGAAAAAGAATGAGAGGAAAAAGGAAAATAAGAAGAGGAAGAAAAGGAGAAGAAGAGGAGAGGAAAAGAAGAGGAGAAATAAATAAGAAGAAGAAAAAGGAAGAAAAAGAAGAGGAGAAGAAGAAAGGAATAGAGGAGAAGAAGAAAAAATAGAAAAAAATCTATTTTTTCTTCTTGTCCTCTATTCCTTTCTTCTTCTCCTCTTTTTTTTCTTCTTTTTTTCTTCGATCTTCTCCTCTATTCCTTTCTTCTTCTCCCTTTTCATTTCTTCTTCGTTTTCTTATGTTTTATCGGGTCTGTCGCCGTCAGGCTGCTCGCCTTCGCCCTCGCCACCCCCTCGAGATAACTTCGACATGAGGGGCGGTCGATATATATACCCCCTCTCGACCGTGATAACCCTATACAACGGCAGCACCCCCCTCGGCCCTCTCGCTCGACCAAAACTCTCGAGGCCACCCAAGTTTACCAAGTTAAAAGAGTGTTGTCGTCGAGGCCACCCCAAACCCTTGAAGCGTTGTGTCGAGGCGATCCCAAACCCTAGAGAAGCAGCGTCGAGGCCACTAACATGATTCCTTATTGTGATTAGCTAGCTAGTTCTACGTTTGCCACTAATATATATCCATCTGTACCATGTTTGAATAATAATTGACATGTTGTAAATATTTGCAGAAACTATGGAGCACTACCGAGACGAAGCAACAGAAGCGATGTTGGGGGAGATAATCGCGGAAGGAACTGATGTCATTGCGTCATTTTTCAACGACGTCGTTGGTCAGGAAGGACTGGGTGAAGAAGAGGGCCATGTTCATGATGGCTCCGGCCCATTAATGCCGGTACAAGAAGAGGGCTATGTTCGTGATGGCTCCGATGATGACCCAATGGAGGTACAAGAAGGAGACCGTGCTGACTGCTCCGCTGACCGAACCGAGTCCGGCCAGGTATATATATATACATACATACATATATATATATATATATATATATATATATATATATATATATATATAT
>NC_041383.1:42124503-42126958 GCF_002162155.2 Triticum dicoccoides
GGATGAAAGGTTTGAGATCATAGAAATCGCGCCCGACGGCGAACCGATTGAACCCATCCGGACAAAGAACGCATTTTCTGCTTAGTGCGGGGTTCTTGTTAGGGACAAGATCCCGATCAGCATCCAGCAATGGTATAAGCCTAAGGACGACCCTGAGGTGTCTTATGTCAATGATATGCAGAAAGAAGATCTTTGGACTCAGCTGAAGGCAAATTTCACCCTACCGCCAGAGGAGGATCCGGAGAAGCCAGTTAAAGAGCAATTAATCAAGTCTTGTGCTCTTAAGAAGATGGCAACCCTATTCTGGAGGTAGAGGAAAGAGTTGAACCATTTTGTCGAAAAAAAAGACACAAGAATTCATCGGCAAATATGAGAATATCAAAGATCACTGGCCCGCATTTGTGGCCCACAAGACATCGGAAAAGAGTAAGAAGATGTCAGCGACGAACAAGCAAAATGCTGTGAAGAAGAAGCTTCACCATCGCACGGGGTCAGGTCGCTACCTCAAAGCCCGGCCTAAGTGGTCCAAGGAGGAGAATGATCTGCTTGAAAAAGGGATCGAACGAGAGACAATGAGATGGCCAGACCGTTGCCGGACTTGGTTCTTCGGGGCTGGCGGAACCTTGGACCCTGTATCAGGGATGTGCCGTTGGACGGACGAGCAACTTGAAATACCAGTCAAGAACCTTCGACACTATATCAATGCAGCGCAGAAAGGGACGTTCGTACTAGACAGGGAGAAGGACGAGCTCAAAATGGCCCTCGGGAATCCTGAGCACCCTGGACGGACACGAGGCATGCCGGGCTCCATTCCGTGGAAGGTTGGTTTTCCGGACGTAGGGGGTTACAAAACCCACGATAGGAGGAAGAAACTGGAGCAGGGCCAACTGCAGGCACTGCACGAAAGGGTAATGGGGCTAGAGGAACGAGAAGCAGCAGATCGCAGCAAACGACCTGCTGAAGCTTCCCCCGAAGCTACCCCGCCATCTCAGCGGAGAAGCAGCGTGGCTTCCACCAAGCTGCTTCAGCCGGAGCATGTCTTGACGACTCCTGCCAGCATTGCCACATTATGGCGCGATGGATGAATTTGAAGGTCAAGGCGGCGGTTGGCTCTTTTTATCCTACTGGATCCGGAGCAACTTATCACTGCCGGCCGATTCCAGAAGGATATGCTAAGGTGACGATGGATGAAATAACGGAGGGATTTGAGGACCTCCTGCTTGACCACCCTACCGGTGAAGGGGAGACTAGGCTGGGTTCTGCTCTGAAGACTCCATGCCTATGGCGGAAGGAGCTCATCAACCTTCCGAACTGGACGCCTCCGCCTCCTTCTCCTCCTCCGGCGAGTCAGGGCACTCCGCCTCCTCCTCCGGCGAGTGACGATCAGGGCACGCGTGGCGGCACTCCGCCTCCTTCTCCGGCGCGTGGCGGCACTCTGCCTCCTTCTCCGCCTGCGCCGGCGCTCTCGAGCAGCCAACAGCCTCCTCCTTCTCCGCCTCGCCAGCAAGGGCGGAAGAGACCCACCGCCTCCCCGGCTGCTCCGGCGCGTCGTACTCCTTCTCCTCCGCCTCGTAAGCAAGCACGAAAGAAGACAGACGCCGCAGCCGCTCCGTCTGCTCCGACGTCTAGCAGCACAACTAGAGGCGGGAGGCAATACAGATACGGTCCACCTCTCAAGCCTCTAGAGAAGTTACCGCACGAGAGGACCGAGGAGGAAAACGATACGATTGTGCGGACCCACGTGAAGGAGTTCTTTGAAGGGGTGAAAGCAAAGAGACATCCACCTCCGGAGGAGAAGGTAGATCCGGTGAAATCAAAGCGCACTATCGATGCCCTGAGGAAACCACCAAAGTCTCCGCCGAGAACCAACTATCAGCGCATTACTGAACAGACATATCTCCAAGCCCAGCGGTCGGGAACTACAGTCAGTGATAAAAGGTTAAAAGAACGAGCAAAGGGGAAAAAATTGCCCAGCTCGGCGAACAAGCACAACAATCGTGCCCCCCGCTCAATGTGTCTAATGCTCCGGGGACGGTGGCCGGTTATGGCAATCTTGCAGATTACCTGGCTGGCGATCAACTTTCTGATTTCTTGGAGGTGGACGAACATAGATACGAGTACGGGAAGCCTTTCGTCAAAGATGAAAAATCTCTGACAACAATGATGCGAAGATTCCATAATTGGTACATGGAAACCCGCAGAGAGTCTGGGGGAAGAATGCTTTGTATCTGAATATTAAAGAGGAGCACGACCTCGTTGCAAGTGATCTGTTGACTGTTCCATTTGATGAGTTCTTCGCGTTCTTCAATCAAAAGGCCCTCGATAAACTAATGGTCTTTTGCTACTGTCTGTAAGTACTATTTATGTCATTAAGTCTCTATATATAGCTCGGCTCTTTCATTTCATGTATTTATAATTAATTATCCTCAATATATTATGCAGATTGAAGATCGTC
>NC_041383.1:42127958-42147859 GCF_002162155.2 Triticum dicoccoides
GAGCTTACATTCAAACTTGGCCGCGAACACCTAAGTCTCACTGTGTTCAAATGCCGATGGTTCGACCCCAAAAAGGGCCTGAGACATACGCCTTCTATTGGTTTAGTTGAAGTTAAACCATCAACCGTCTATGCCGGAGCTGATCTCTTTATCGCCGCTACCCAGGCCACACAAGTATATTATCTGCCTTACCCATGCCAGAAAGAGTACCTAAAGGGTTGGGAAGTTGTGTTCAAGGTGTCGCCGCATGGTAAGCTACCGGACCCGAACGATGATGATTACTACAACATAAACCCCATGACATACGAGGGAGTGTTCTATCAAGAGGAACATGATGACGTGGTCCGAAACAACGAGGATGATGACTTGGGTTATGTTGACCTGGACCCAAACGACGACGACGCAAGGATTGATGGTGAGGCAGTTGTGAATCAAAGAGACATAATTATGCTTGAAAAGTTAAACGAAGACGCTGACGATGAGGAAGAGCCTCCACCTCTGTTAGACAACGAAGAAGATATGCATGATAGTGATGATGAGACCGCTCCACAAATAGATTACAATAGTGATGATTCATATGGGTTCTAGAAAATGTAAGTTCTTTTAATGATCATTACAATAGTATGCTTAATGTGCACTTCTGGTATTAATGTTTTTCCTGTATGCTTGTTTAATTGATCCCGAGTTGTGGGGTGACTTGCCACCGGGTGCTCCGCAGGGGTGGCTGCGTGGTAATGCCGGACTACCTACACCACCTTCTATCGAGGAGCACAAGTGGATCATTGAACCTGTGGGGACAGAGTAAGTGCCTCTCAATCATATTTTCAACACATGACAACATTTTCTTATTGTACACATGGCAATCATTTGATTCTTTTGCAGAAACTGGATCCTTCGCGGAAATGGCCGTAAACCGAACGGCCTTATCACTGTCCTGTTGAAGCACTTTTGGCCTGGCCTATTCTGCCCGCGGCCAGACAGGGACCCGCAGCTGCGGGTTTTGTCCACGAGCTGGGCCCACTACGAGGCTTGCAGCAACACGGAGTACGGGACAGCCGCTAAGGCCGTGATCACCAAATTTTGGGTAAGTTCTCTTCTGAATCACTTGTCTTCAGTTTCGTTCATAGTTTATCATTGGATCACTCAACTCATGCCTTGTTTGCTTCTGGTTTATGCAGCAACTCTATAGAGTTCTTGACGAGCACAAGGCCAGAGCCGACGTGGTCTTGCTTGCGGCTGCGAAGAAGAAAGCTCGTCAGTTGCAGTACGAGGTGCGCTGGGTTGCCGTCTCGCAGTACTACCACTACTACCTGCACCAAAAGATGACCAAAAGTCAAGCGCAGAAGCATCGACTTACCTTGAACAGGGAGCAGTTCATGATGGTAACTATTACTAACTTTTCATTGTTTCAAGTAGTCAACTCTATGTTTCGTGCTCACATGTCATGCTTCCAAAATTTGCATAGGTTGTTCCTCGTTGGTGCTACGGAAGGCATGACGGATGGGCGAGTTTGGTGGATAGGTGGCTCGGCGCCGATGCAGAGTTTGCTGCCAAGAGCATCAAGGGCCGGGCTAACCGTGGAGCCGACGGGACACACGGCCAAGGAAACAGGAACCACTGGAGCTTCAAGGCCATGAAGGTATATCTATGTGCATGATGCATTTTTGTTCTTCTTTACCGTCATGTTCTTATGTATGGCTAACTTCTATTTGACGTTGTAGGAGGACAAGTTGAAGAGGCCGCTCTCAGACATGGAGTCGTGGAAGCTGGCCCGCGAGCGGAGTCGTCGCAAGGAGGGCGAGAGCCAGTACTACGGCAAGACCGAGGAGCACCTGGGGTCTTACATTCATCACTATCAGGAGTTGCATCCGGATGTTCCTGTTGCCGAGGTCGCCCAGTCTCAGATCGACGACACGGCGGTGGTGGCCATCCAGGGGAAGAAGAATGGCCGGTATCCGTGTTTCGACGGCTTGATCACTCCTTCGATCTCGTACACACAGCTTCGGGCTAGCAACCCGAGCCAGTTAGAGAGTACGGGGCGTTCACAGACTCCTTTAGCCCGCCAGCATGCTGTAAGTACTTCCTCTTTATCTTTTTCTATCTGGCATTCTCAGTTTATTTTCAGCATTGCTCACTTAGAAACAATCTAAATTATGTAGGCATATAAGGAGTTTGTCGAGCATAGGAATCTCGAGGTGCGGGAGTACTTGAAACGAGTGAAGGCAAATGATGATTACAACCGTCAGATGATGACGGTTAGTTCTGCCCTCTTAAAACCAAGCTAAATTTTTGCACTTTCATTCCTTCTGATCTTCTAGTTTGCTTGTTTAACTAACATTCAGGCTATGTTGGCGGCTTGGAGTAACGGCACGGGTCCACCACAAATGGGACCCCCACCACCACCTGCGGGAGAACCCCCACACGTGCCCACGTTCGATGAATGGGTGGCACTAGGCAATGATGGTCCGGTTAGTCATTTGCCTAACTACTGACAAACTAGTTCTCGTTCATTCAACACTATCATATCATATTTACTGTTAGAATCTTTTCTGAAACATGTAGGGGACCGGTGGATCGACTCCTGCTCCGTCGACCCCAGTCACTCCGATCTGGCAGAGTGGTGGTGGTTTTGGTGGAGGTGGTGGTTTTGGCGGAGGTGGTGGTTTTGGTGGAGGTGGTGGTTTTGGCGGAGGTGGTGGTTTTGGCGGAGGTGGTCTTGCTTGATGATTCCGTGCATGTGGCCGTCGTGCCATGCCTTTCATATTCCTACTTTTATGATGTTTCATGTCTTGCACAACTTTTATGTTCATGAACTTGAGTCGGTGATGATCTTTAGATGATGTGATGAACTTGAGTATGTTTAGATGATGATGGTGAACTTGAGTATGTTTAGATGATGAACTGTCATATTTCTGCATAATTTCATATTGTTCTGTTTTGAAATGCTGTCAAATGAATTGGAAAAGAGAAAAAACAGGAAAAAAAAAACTATGCCTACGGCAAAGCCGTCGGCATATATAAGCCCAGGAGTCACCAGGGCTCGCCACGTGGTGGATCTATGCCGACGGCTTTGCCGTAGGCATAGATGAAAATCTATGCCGACGGCAAAGCCGTAGGCATACCTCTGCTGCCAGGAGTAATCAGAAGACGACACGTGGCAGGGCTATGCCTACGGCAAAGCCGTCGGCATAGATTCATCTATGCCGACGGCTTTGCCGTAGGCATAGCCCTGCCACGTGGCCTTGCGTGATTCGTCCCCGTTTTTGACGGCGCTGTCCGTTGCCGTCAGACGAAAAAGACTGCCGACGGCTATGTTGGAAATATGCCCTAGAGGCAATAATAATTTGATTATTATTATATTTCCTTGTTCATGATAATCGTTTATTATCCATGCTAGAATTGTATTGATAGGAAACTCAGATACATGTGTGGATACATAGACAACACCATGTCCCTAGTAAGCCTCTAGTTGACTAGTTCGTTAATCAATAGATGGTTACGGTTTCCTGACCATGGACATTGGATGTCGTTGATAACGGGATGACATCATTAGGAGAATGATGTGATGGACAAGACCCAATCCTAAGCCTAGCACAAGATCATGTAGTTCGTATGCTAAAGCTTTTCTAATGTCAAGTATCATTTCCTTAGACCATGAGATTGTGCAACTCCCGGATACCGTAGGAGTGCTTTGGGTGTGCCAAACGTCACAACGTAACTGGGTGGCTATAAAGGTACACTACGGGTATCTCTGAAAGCGTCTGTTGGGTTGGCACGAATCGAGATTGAGATTTTGTCACTCCGTGTAAACGGAGAGGTATCTCTGGGCCCACTCGGTAGGACATCATCATAATGTGCACAATGTGACCAAGGGGTTGATCACGGGATGATGTGTTACGGAACGAGTAAAGAGACTTGCTGGTAACGAGATTGAACAAGGTATCTGTATACCGACGATCGAATCTCGGGCAAGTACCATACCGCTAGACAAAGGGAATTGTATACGGGATTGATTGAGTCCTTGACATCGTGGTTCATCCGATGAGATCATCGTGGAACATGTGGGAGCCAACATGGGTATCCAGATCCCGCTGTTGGTTATTGACCGGAGAACATCTCGGTCATGACTACATGTCTCCCGAACCCGTAGGGTCTACACACTTAAGGTTCGATGACGCTAGGGTTATAAAGGAAGTTTGTATGTGGTTACCGAATGTTGTTAGGAGTCCCGGATGAGATCCCGGACGTCACGAGGAGTTCCGGAATGGTCCGGAGGTAAAGATTTATATATAGGAAGTCCTGTTTCGGCCATCGGGACAAGTTTCGGGGTCATCAGTATTGTACCGGGACCACCGGAAGGGTCCCGGGGGCCCACCGGGTGGGGCCACCTGCCCCGGGGGGCCACATGGGCTGTAGGGGGTGCGCCTTGGCCTACATGGGCCAAGGGCACCAGCCCCTAGAGGCCCATGCGCCAAGATAAAGGAAAAAGGGGAGAGTCCTAAAGGGGGAAGGCACCTCCGAGGTGCCTTGGGGAGGATGGACTCCTCCCCCCTCCTTAGCCGCACCCCTTCCTTGGAGGAGGGGGCAAGGCTGCGCCTCCCCCCTCTCCCCTGCCCCTATATATAGTGGAGGGAAGGGAGGGCATCCATACCTGAGCCCTTGGCGCCTCCCTCCCTCCCGTGACACCTCCTCCTCTCCCGTAGGTGCTTGGCGAAGCCCTGCAGGATTGCCACGCTCCTCCATCACCACCACGCCGTTGTGCTGCTGCTGGATGGAGTCTTCCTCAACCTCTCCCTCTCTCCTTGCTGGATCAAGGCGTGGGAGACATCGTCGAGCTGTACGTGTGTTGAACGCGGAGGTGCCGTCCGTTCGGCACTAGGATCATCGGTGATCTGAATCACGACGAGTACGACTCCATCAACCCCGTTCACTTGAACGCTTCCGCTTAGCGATCTACAAGGGTATGTAGATGCACTCTCTTTCTACTCATTGCTGGTCTCTCCATAGATAGATCTTGGTGATTCGTAGGAAAATTTTTGAATTTCTGCTACGTTCCCCAACAGTGGCATCATGAGCTAGGTCTATTGCGTAGATTCTTTGCACGAGTAGAACACAAAGTAGTTGTGGGCGTCGATATTGTTCAATATGCTTGCCGTTACTAGTCTTATCTTGATTCGGCGGCATCGTGGGATGAAGCGGCCCGGACCAACCTTACACGTACGCTTACGTGAGACCGGTTCCACCGACAAACATGCACTAGTTGCATAAGGTGGCTGGCGGGTGTCTGTCTCTCCCACTTTAGTCGGATCGGATTCGATGAAAAGGGTCCTTATGAAGGGTAAATAGCAATTGGCATATCACGTTGTGGTTCATGCGTAGGTAAGAAACGTTCTTGCTAGAAACCCATAGCAGCCACGTAAAACATGCAAACAACAATTAGAGGACGTCTAACTTGTGTTTTGCAGGGTATGCTATGTGATGTGATATGGCCAAAAAAAGGATGTGATGAATGATATATGTGATGTATGAGATTGATCATGTTCTTGTAATAGGAATCACGACTTGCATGTCGATGAGTATGACAACCGGCAGGAGCCATAGGAGTTGTCTTTATTTATTTGTGACCTGCGTGTCAACTTAAACGTCATGTAATTACTTTACTTTATTGCTAACCGTTAGCCATAGTAGTAGAAGTAATAGTTGGCGAGGCAACTTCATGAAGACACGATGATGGAGATCATGATGATGGAGATCATGGTGTCATGCCGGTGACGATGATGATCATGGAGCCCCGAAGATGGAGATCAAAAGGAGCAAAGTGATGATGGCCATATCATGTCACTATTTGATTGCATGTGATGTTTATCATGTTTATACATCTTATTTGCTTAGAACGACGGTAGTAAATAAGATGATCCCTTACAACAATTTCAAGAAGTGTTCTCCCCTAACTGTGCACCGTTGCGACAGTTCACTGTTTCAAAACATCACGTGATGATCGGGTGTTTTATTCAGACGTTCAAATACAACGGGTGTTGACGAGCCTAGCATGTACAGACATGGCCTCGGAACACATGCAAAACACTTAGGGTTAACTTGACGAGCCTAGCATGTACAGACATGGCCTCGGAACACGGAGACCGAAAGGTCGAACATGAGTCGTATAGAAGATACGATCAACATGAAGATGTTCACCGATGATGACTAGTCCGTTTCACGTGATGATCGGACACGGCCTAGTTTGACTCGGATCATGTAATCACTTAGATGACTAGAGGGATGTCTATCTGAGTGGGAGTTCATAAGATGAACTTAATTATCCTGAACATAGTCAAAAGGTTTTTGCAAATTATGTCGTAGCTCACGCTATAGTTCTACTGTTTAGATATGTTCCTAGAGAAAATATAGTTGAAAGTTGATAGTAGCGATTATGCGGACAGTAGAAAGCTTATGTCCTTAATGCACCGCTTAGTGTGCTGAACCCCAAACGTCGTCTGTGGATGTTGCGAACATCGGACATACACGTTTTGATAACTACGTGATAGTTCAGTTAAACGGTTTAGAGTTGAGGCACCAAAGACGTTTTTGAAACATCGCGAAACATATGAGATGTTTTGAGGGCTGAAATTGGGATTTCAGGCTCGTGCCCATGTCAAGAGGTATAAGACCTCCGATGACTTTCTTAACCTGCAAACTAAGGAGAAAAGCTCAATTGTTGAGCTTGTGCTCAGATTGTCTGAGTACAACAATCATTTGAATCGAGTGGGAGTTGATCTTCCAGATAAGACAGTGATGGTTCTCCAAAGTCATTGCCACCAAGCTGTTAGAGCTTCGTGATGAACTATAACATATCAGGGATAGATATGATGATCCTTGAGGTATTCGCGATGTTTGACACCGCGAAAGTAGAAATCAAGAAGGAGCATCAATTGTTGATGGTTGGTGAAACCTCTAGTTTCAAGAAGGGCAAGGGCAAGAAGGGATACTTCATGAAACGACAAATCAGCTGCTGCTCTAGTGAAGAAACCCAAGGTAAAACCCAAACCCGAGACTAAGTGCTTCTGTAATAAGGGGAACAACCACTAGAGCAGAATTACCCTAGATACTTGGTAGATAAGAAGGCTGGCAAGGTCGATAGAAGTATATTGGATATACATTGTGTTAATGTGTACTTTGCTAGTACTCCTAGTAGCACCAGGGTATTAGATACCGGTTCGGTTGCTAAGTGTTAGTAACTCGAAACAAAAGGCTACGGAATAAACGGAGACTAGCTAAAGGTGAGCTGACGATATGTGTTGGAAGTTTTTCCAAGCTTGATATGATCAAGCATCGCACGCTCCCTCTACCAAATAGATTGGTGTTAAACCTAAATAATTGTTATTTGGTGTTTGCGTTGAGCATAGACATGATTGGATTACGTCTATCGCAATACGGTTATTCATTTAAGGAGAATAATGGTTACTCTGTTTATTTGAATAATACCTTCAATGGTCTTACACCTAAAATGAATGGTTTATTAAATCTCGATCGTAGTGATACACATGTTCATGCCAAAAGATAGTAATGATAGTACCACCTACTTGTGGCACTGCCACGTAAGTCATATCGGTATAAAACGCATGAAGAAGCTCCATATTGATGGATCTTTGGACTCACTCGTTTTTGAAAAGTTTGAGACATGCGAACCATGTCTATTGGTGTATATGCATGAAGAAACTCCATGCAAATGGACCGTTTTGACTCACTTGATTTTGAATCACTTGGGACATGCCAATCATACCACATGGGCAAGATGACTGAAAAGCCTCGTTTTCAGTAAGATGGAAAAAGAAAGCAACTTGTTGGAAGTAACACATTTTGATGTGTGCAGTCCAATGAGTGCTGAGGCATGCAGTGAATATCGTTATGTTCTTACTTCACAGATGATTCGAGTAGATGTTGAGTATATTTACTTGATGAATCACGAGTCTGAATTATTGAAAGGTTCAAGTAATTTCAGTGTGAAGTTGAAAGATCGTCGTGACAAGAGGATAAAAGATCTATGATATGATCATAGAGATGAATATCTGAATCACGAGTTTGGCACAGAATTAAGACATTGTGGAAATTGTTTCACAACTGATACAGCCTGGAACACCATAGTGTGATGGTGTGTCCAAACGTCATAGTTGCACCCTATTGGATATGGTGCATACCATGATGTCTCTTATCGAATTACCACTATCGTTCATGGGTTAGGCATTAGAGACAACCACATTCACTTTAAATAGGGCACCACGTAATTCTGATGAGATGACACTGTATGAATTATGGTTTAGAGAAACCTAAATTGTCGTTTCTTAAAAGTTTGGGGCTGCGACGCTTATATGAAAAAGTTTCAGGTTGATAAGCTCGAACCCAAAGCGGATGAAATGCATCTTCATAAGACACCCAAAACAGTTGGGTATACCTCCTAATTCAGATCCGAAAGCAATATGGATTGTTTCTAGAATCGGGTCCTTTCTCGAAGAAAAGTTTCTCTCGAAAGAATTGAGTGGGAGGATGGTGGAGACTTGATGAGGTTATTGAACCGTCACTTCAACAAGTGTGTAGCAGGGCACAGGAAGTTGTTCCTGTGGCACGTACACCAACTGAAGTGGAAGCTTATGATAGTGATCATGAAACTTCGGATCGAGTCACTACCAAACCTCGTGGGATGACAAGGATGCGTACTACTTCAGAGTGGTACGTAATCCTGTCTTGGAAGTCATGTTGCTAGACAACAATGAACCTACGAGCTATGGAGAAGCGATGGTGGGCCCGGATTCCGATAAATGGCTCAAGGCCATAAAACCCGAGAGAGGATCCATGTATGAAAACAAAGTGTAGACTTTGGAAGAACGACTTGATGGTCGTAAGGCTGTTAGGTACATATGGATTTTGAAAGGAAGACAGACAATGATGGTAAGTGTCACCATTGAGAAAGCTCGACTTGTCGTTAAGATGTTTTTTTTTGACAAGTTCAAGGAGTTGACTACGATGAGACTTTCTCACTCGTAGCGATGCTAAGAGTCTGTTGGAATTATATTAGCAATTACTGCATTATTTATGAAATCTTGCAGATAGGATGTTAAAACATTGTTTCCTCGACGATTCTTGAGGAAAGGTTGTATGTGATACAACCGGAAGGTTTTGTCTATCCTGAAATATGCTAATAAGTATGCAAAGCTCCAGCAATCCTTCTGAGGACTGGAGTGAGCATCTCGGAGTTGGAATGTATGCTTTGATGATGATCAAAGATTTTGGGTGTATACAAAGTTTATGAGAAACTTGTATTTCCAAAGAAGTGAGTGGGAGCACTATAGAATTTCTGATGAGTATATGTTGTTGACATATTAATGATCAGAAATGACGTAGAATTTCTGGAAAGCATATAGGGTTATTTGGAAAGTGTTTTCAATGGAAAACCTGGATTAAGCTACTTGAACATTGAGCATCAAGATCTATAAGGATAGATCAAAACGCTTAATAGTACTTTCAAATGAGCACATGCCTTGACGTGATCTTGAAGGTGTTCAAGATGGACCAGTCAAAGAAGGAGTTCTTGCCTAAGTTGTAAGGTATGAAGTTAAGACTTAAAGCTCGACCATGGCAGAATAGAGAGAAAGGAATGAAGGTCGTCCCCTATGCTTAAGACATAGGCTCTACAGTATGCTATGCTGTGTACCGCACCTGAAGTGTGCTTTACCATGAGTCAGTCAAGGGGTACAAGGGTGATCCAAGAATGGATCGCAGGACAGCGGTCAAAGTTATCCTTAGTAACTAGTGGACTAAGGAATTTTCTCAATTATGGAGATGGTAAAAGAGTTCGTCGTAAAGGGTTACGTCGATGCAAGCTTAACACCTATCCGGATAGCTCTGAGTAGAGATACCGGATACGTATAATGGAGCAACAATTTAGAATAGCTCCAAGTAGAACAGTTATTTGGAATAGCTCCAAATAAAACGTGGTAGCTGCATATAGGAGATGACATAGAGATTTGTAAAGCACACACGGATCTGAAAGGTTCAGACCCGTTGACTATAACCTCTCTCACAAGCATAACATGATCAAACCCAGAACTCATCGAGTGTTAATCACATGGTAAATGTGAACTAGATTATTGACTCTAGTAAACTCTTTGGGTGTTAGTCACATGGGGATGTGACCTTGAGTGTTAATCACATATCGATGTGAACTAGATTATTGACTCTAGTGCAAGTGGGAGACTGTTGGAAATATGCCCTAGAGGCAATAATAAATTGATTATTATTATATTTCCTTGTTCATGATAATCGTTTATTATCCATGCTAGAATTGTATTGATAGGAAACTCAGATACATGTGTGGATACATAGACAACACCATGTCCCTAGTAAGCCTCTAGTTGACTAGTTCGTTAATCAATAGATGGTTACGGTTTCCTGACCATGGACATTGGATGTCGTTGATAACGGGATGACATCATTAGGAGAATGATGTGATGGACAAGACCCAATCCTAAGCCTAGCACAAGATCATGTAGTTCGTATGCTAAAGCTTTTCTAATGTCAAGTATCATTTCCTTAGACCATGAGATTGTGCAACTCCCGGATACCGTAGGAGTGCTTTGGGTGTGCCAAACGTCACAACGTAACTGGGTGGCTATAAAGGTACACTACGGGTATCTCTGAAAGCGTCTGTTGGGTTGGCACGAATCGAGATTGAGATTTTGTCACTCCGTGTAAACGGAGAGGTATCTCTGGGCCCACTCGGTAGGACATCATCATAATGTGCACAATGTGACCAAGGGGTTGATCACGGGATGATGTGTTACGGAACGAGTAAAGAGACTTGCTGGTAACGAGATTGAACAAGGTATCTGTATACCGACGATCGAATCTCGGGCAAGTACCATACCGCTAGACAAAGGGAATTGTATACGGGATTGATTGAGTCCTTGACATCGTGGTTCATCCGATGAGATCATCGTGGAACATGTGGGAGCCAACATGGGTATCCAGATCCCGCTGTTGGTTATTGACCGGAGAACATCTCGGTCATGACTACATGTCTCCCGAACCCGTAGGGTCTACACACTTAAGGTTCGATGACGCTAGGGTTATAAAGGAAGTTTGTATGTGGTTACCGAATGTTGTTCGGAGTCCCGGATGAGATCCCGGACGTCACGAGGAGTTCCGGAATGGTCCGGAGGTAAAGATTTATATATAGGAAGTCCTGTTTCGGCCATCGGGACAAGTTTCGGGGTCATCGGTATTGTACCGGGACCACCGGAAGGGTCCCGGGGGCCCACCGGGTGGGGCCACCTGCCCCGTGTTGGAAATATGCCCTAGAGGCAATAATAAATTGATTATTATTATATTTCCTTGTTCATGATAATCGTTTATTATCCATGCTAGAATTGTATTGATAGGAAACTCAGATACATGTGTGGATACATAGACAACACCATGTCCCTAGTAAGCCTCTAGTTGACTAGCTCGTTGATCAATAGATGGTTACGGTTTCCTGACCATGGACATTGGATGTCGTTGATAACAGGATCACATCATTAGGAGAATGATGTGATGGACAAGACCCAATCCTAAGCCTAGCACAAGATCATGTAGTTCGTATGCTAAAGCTTTTCTAATGTCAAGTATCATTTCCTTAGACCATGAGATTGTGCAACTCCCGGATACCGTAGGAGTGCTTTGGGTGTGCCAAACGTCACAACGTAACTGGGTGGCTATAAAGGTACACTACGGGTATCTCTGAAAGCGTCTGTTGGGTTGGCACGAATCGAGATTGGGATTTTGTCACTCCGTGTAAACGGAGAGGTATCTCTGGGCCCACTCGGTAGGACATCATCATAATGTGCACAATGTGACCAAGGGGTTGATCACGGGATGATGTGTTACGGAACGAGTAAAGAGACTTGCCGGTAACGAGATTGAACAAGGTATCGGTATACCGACGATCGAATCTCGGGCAAGTACCATACCGCTAGACAAAGGGAATTGTATACGGGATTGATTGAGTCCTTGACATCGTGGTTCATCCGATGAGATCATCGTGGAACATGTGGGAGCCAACATGGGTATCCAGATCCCGCTGTTGGTTATTGACCGGAGAACATCTCGGTCATGACTACATGTCTCCCGAACCCGTAGGGTCTACACACTTAAGGTTCGATGACGCTAGGGTTATAAAGGAAGTTTGTATGTGGTTACTGAATGTTGTTCGGAGTCCCGGATGAGATCCCTGACGTCACGAGGAGTTCCGGAATGGTCCGGAGGTAAAGATTTATATATAGGAAGTCCTGTTTCGGCCATCGGGACAAGTTTCGGGGTCATCGGTATTGTACCGGGACCACCGGAAGGGTCCCGGGGGCCCACCGGGTGGGGCCACCTGCCCCGGGGGGCCACATGGGCTGTAGGGGGTGCGCCTTGGCCTACATGGGCCAAGGGCACCAGCCCCTAGAGGCCCATGCGCCAAGATAAAGGAAAAAGGGGAGAGTCCTAAAGGGGGAAGGCACCTCCGAGGTGCCTTGGGGAGGATGGACTCCTCCCCCCTCCTTAGCCGCACCCCTTCCTTGGAGGAGGGGGCAAGGCTGCGCCTCCCCCCTCTCCCCTGCCCCTATATATAGTGGAGGGAAGGGAGGGCATCCATACCTGAGCCCTTGGCGCCTCCCTCCCTCCCGTGACACCTCCTCCTCTCCCGTAGGTGCTTGGCGAAGCCCTGCAGGATTGCCACGCTCCTCCATCACCACCACGCCGTTGTGCTGCTGCTGGATGGAGTCTTCCTCAACCTCTCCCTCTCTCCTTGCTGGATCAAGGCGTGGGAGACATCGTCGAGCTGTACGTGTGTTGAACGCGGAGGTGCCGTCCGTTCGGCACTAGGATCATCGGTGATCTGAATCACGACGAGTACGACTCCATCAACCCCGTTCACTTGAACGCTTCCGCTTAGCGATCTACAAGGGTATGTAGATGCACTCTCTTTCTACTCGTTGCTGGTCTCTCCATAGATAGATCTTGGTGATTCGTAGGAAATTTTTTGAATTTCTGCCACGTTCCCCAACAGGCTATACTATGCCGACGGCTGACGCCAGGCCGTCGGCATAGGCCCCTATGCCGACGGCTTTACTATGCCGACGGTCTGACAAGACTACGCTGACGGTATCTACGCCGACGGGTCTATGCCGACGGCTTAGGGGCCTATGCCTAGGCATAGACCGCGAGTCCGGTAGTGTAAGGCGGAGCTGCGACCTCGCGAAGGTGGCAACGGCGTTTTGCTGCACCCGTAGTTTGATTTTGCTACTATCAGTGAAATTTTTTGCTACATCCATTCAAATGGTGTTGATTGACTCACTGCGGCCGTCGACGTATTTTTCCTGCAGCGAGCATCAATGGCGAGGGCGGCGGAGCTACAACCTTCATCGTCAAGAGCTGCTACCGTAGGTGGAGCTGGTGCATTGGTCGAGGCGAGAACGAGGCCGGGAGGGTGGGGGACCGTTGACGATGACGGCCGGCGAGGGCGGGGTCCGGTGGGCGACGAGGAAGACCGGCGAGGGTGGGGACTCACGACGGGGACGACCACCGAAGGGGACAGGAGGCGCGGTGTCGTGCTCCCCGAGCGGGAGATGCGGATCCAGCCCGACTGCGCGAGGAAGAAGAAGCTGGGGCGATCTGTTTTTTTTTGCCTGGATCCAACGGCCGCCTGGCTCACATCCGATGACCTGGGCTGGACCGGCCGAAAGTTTCGGCCGGTGCGCCGGCGCCTATAAGCACCCTTACCGAAGGGTGCGTTGGTAAGCAAAGAATGGCAGTGTCGTCACACACCTACAGTCTGACGGCATTGGCAGCTACGGATGTCCATCGTGTGCGGGAGCACATTGGTGGGTTGACCAGCGGCAACGAAACAACCAAGAAGGATCGAGGTTGTTGATGGTGGATTAAATGGGCGTGATTATTTGTCCAGGGACCAAAAGTAAACTCGGTGACTAGTTGAGAGAGACAATTATAAAATAAAAAGGACATGTTGAGAGACAAAAGCACTCATTTTTCATTGTATATATATATGCACCTCTCTTGAATTTTTTTCTAAGCGGGGGTGCAGATGAGCCCGGGTGCAGATTAGCCGCACTCAATACTTAGGAAAACTCAAAACGGTGCCCGGGCTCATCGGCTCCCTCTCAGCAAAAAATTCAAAAAAAATACTAGAAAAATTCAAAAAAATCCAATTTTTTTTGTGGTGGTAGATAATTTGACGAGTGAGGTGCGCACCAAAATTCAACTTAGTTGAGCATCTGAGCAGCTCTCGGAAAAAAAGACAAATCGGGTCAAAACAGTGCATGAACAGTAAACATTTTTACAGACCCTGATTTTGTCTTTTTTGCCGAGAGCTGCTCAGATGCTCAAATGAGTTGAATTTTGGTGCGCACCTCACGCGTCAAATTATCTACCACCACAAAAAAATTTAGAATTTTTTAAAATTTTTTAGTATTTTTTTTTGAATTTTTTCTAAGCGGGGGTGCAGATGAGCCCAGGTACAGATTAGCCGCACTCGTAATACTTCCAAGTTCCTGACTACTACTACTTCGTAAAGAAAATATTTGCATCAATCAACATTCGGCCACCCAGCCACCCACGACCTGATCCACGCGACCCACGCAGCCACACGCGTCTAATCGATGTGACCTGCCAGCTGACTTTCCCAAGAGGTATTAGATAAAATCTCTCCAATCAGTACCATCACTCGTAGTGGCATAGATACCACGAGAGAAATGTAAACGGAACACGTAACTTGGTAAAGGCATCTTTAACGACCGCAAATTTCCTCCCTCATGCATCCACGGGCAGAGAGGGACCATTCCACGAATACGGATGTGAGAGGCCGCCATTCGACCATAGCCGCATACATTTTGATAACAGTTTAAATCAACCGGATGAAATTCATGCAAACATGACCGGATTTCATATAAACATGCCGGTTTTCATACAAAGCAGACGAAAACGTTTACATTTTAAACATATTTTAACTAAAAAGGTAAAACTATGCGCACATACAGTTGCGTGGTGCTCCACTCTCACGACATAGATACACTACACAAGTCTACGACCGACGGTGGCTGATACTTTTGTCTTCCTCATATCCAGCAGCCCAGTCACCGAACTGCCGGGAGCCCTAGAGGTATATTCTTCAGCGCAAAGGGCAGCTCGCTTGCCCAATGCTCATCGAAGTGGAACCACCGGCTGATGCTTCAGCCAAAGGGGAAGGGGGCGCCTCCGCTTTCATGGAGCCCAGGCGGGGTCGACGATGCTTTGCGCTGAAGAAGAACCGGATACAACACCGGCAATGTACACGCCTCGGCGGTGGCCTTCATGGGACCCAAGCGGCGGTACCCTTCCGTGTTCTAGTTCTCCTTGATGGTGGTGGCTGGCACAGACGTGCTGGCCGCCAACACGTCAACATCCGCACAACCGACTTGTTTCTCTGCCTGCATGGCGAGGCTATGCGCGCGTCAACGACGAATGGTGTGGTTGCAGTACGACGAGGCGTCATCGACGACAGCGACGATGCCCGTGCCGCCGTGCTCACCACACCATGCCGGCCTGGAGCAACTCACCACTCCTCCGCGAGCTTCTTGGAGCAGCGAGTTGCTGAACCACGCGCCGGCTTAGGGCGGCAACTTGCTCCATCGGGTTAGGCGAGGGAGGTGGAGCAGCAAACTACGTTGCTCATATCCGCCAGGCTCGTTGGGCCCCAGCCGGCTGTTATGCAGGAGAACTGCTCTTCCTGCTCGTCGGATGCCAATGAAAGAGTGGAGAAAATGGTGGAAGGAGGAGATGGGGAGCGACGGAGTGGTGCGATTCTTGCCCGCGTCTGGCCTCATTTAAATAGAGGATGAACGGCCGGAGCTTTCACGGTGTTGCGTTTAATGTCGGCCCGCCCCTGGACGGATGTTTGGCCGGAGTAAATTTCTCGGCACCCATCCGGGTTTAATGGAGTCATTTGAATGCGGCGTGGAGGCATGTGCAGCCTGGCGTGTAGCGTGCGGCGCCCTTGGCCGGCATGTCGCTTCAATGGCGGAGGCAATGAGAGGTCACGTCGACCCTAAGCCGCCTTCAATGCATGTGGAGTGTCGCGCTATACAATGGCATGAATGCGGGCAGCTGGCACTATAGTAATCAGGCACTTGTCCGTCCGCCATGGCTGACGGCAAAGGCGTGCCTGGCGGACGGCAAAAGGCCTTTGCCGTCCGTCAGCAGACGGCAACATGTACGGCTGAATAGGCTATGGCAAAGGGTTGGTTGCCGTCCGCTGGCAGACGACAAATATGATATGGTCTTTGTCGTCCGCCAGCCCACAACAAAGGACTTGGATGGCAGACGTCGCAGCTTATGGCCGTTAGGGGGTTAACAGCAAGCTTTGCCATCAGCTGTCGGACGACAAAGACCATTTCATCTTTACCGTCAGCTAGTGGACGACAAAGTAACCAAATAGGCCAGCCCCTCAGGTTGAATAGGTAGCTACCACGTGGCAGCTTTGCCATCTGCTGGCTGAAGGCAACCCTCTTTGCCGTCTGCCAGCTGACAGCAAAGAGTCTGGATAGCCCCTGTTTTTTCTGTTTTTTCTTAAATTCATTCCATTTGAACACACAAGTTTGAACACACAAATTTCACAGCAGACATATGCAACACACCAGTTTCATCACCAACACATATTTTCATCCATACATATTAAAATAGTTTCACATTGTTCATCCAACACCTATCCATGCATATAACAAGTTTCACATTGTTCATCAATACAAAATAAAAGCAGGAAGGGAAAAGAAGCACTCCATCCATGCAAGCTTCCGTGAAGTAAATGAAATTTGCAAAATGGGAAACAAGAAAGTTAGAAGAAGAATAATAGAAGAAGAAGAAGAAGAAGAAGAAGAAGAAGAAGAAGACTAGAAGAAGAAGTAAGCATACTTAGGTAAAATGGAGCTAACCTAGCTAATTATGCCATTTCTGAGTGAACTAAGCATATTATGCCATTTTTTATGTAAAGCAGCTAAGTATAGGTATTTATTGAGCTAACCTAGGTAACTAAGCATATTAGAGCTAACTTAGGTCATTTTTGACAAGAAAAAGAAGAAGAAGAAGACGACTAGAAGAAGAAGAAGAAGGTTTTTACCCTTTTCCTTCTCATTCTTCTTCTTTTATTCTCTCTTTTTCTTCCTTTTCTTATTCTATTCTTTCTTTTTCTCCTCTTCCTTGGTTTTCTACTTCTTATTCCTTATTTGTGCCATTTTAGAGCCTACGGAGGTAATTATGCCATTTTTTAGCTAACTAAGCTTATTATGTCAATTTGGATGAAAACAAGGTAAGTATAGGTCATTTTTGTGCTAACATAAGTAATAATGCCATTTTTGAGCTAACGTAGGTATAATGGATCATTTTGGAGCTAATCTAGCTAAAATGGATCATATTGGAGCTAACCTAGATTAAATGTGTCATTTTGGAGCTAACTTAACTAATTATGCCATTTTTTTAGTTAACTAAGCATAAATATGCCATTTTTACACAAGTAAGCCAAGTGTATGTCATTATTGATCAAACCTAGGTAACTAAGCATATTAGAGATAACTTATCATATTTGAGGTAACTTAGGTCATTTCGGAGGAAACAAAGCTAAGTGTAGATCATTTTGGAGATCTGACATACCTGACATAGTTAACTCCTTCTTCTCCTTCTCCTTCTTCATCCTGATGCGCCAAGAGCGGCGAGGTAGTGAAGGAAGTGGGATGTAGTCTTCTACCACAATTGGCATGGTCATGTCGCCCGGCTGTGGGATTGCCGGCGCCACCACCATCGTGAGGTCATTGTCAGGCACCACCACCATCGCGAGGCCATCTTCAGGAAGCACCATCGCTAGGTCATCCTCAGCCACCACCATCTCTTACCCATGATGAGCCACCACCATCTCTTGACCATCATTAGCCACCACCATCGCTAGGTCATCCTCAGCCACCACCATGTCTTTCCCATCATCAGCCAGCACCTCCTCATCCCCACTCTGCTCCTCTTCTTCCCCACTCCATTCTGGATCATCCTCGCTGCTTCTTTTGCTGTAGCCAGAGTAAGTGCTGCTTTGGCTGTAGCCAGAGTCGCTGCTGCTGCTCCCATTGCCTTACCAAATGCAACAATGACCGTTAACAATCGATGTGAGACAAAGCCAAATGTAGAGGAAGAAGAGGCAGAACGTACTGGCATCATCGTCGTCCTGGTAGCGCATGCGGCACATAGTCATGTTGAACACCTTCACGGTGAGCATGGCATCGTCATCGTACCTGAAGAGAAGGAAATACTCGTGTCGCAGGTCATAGGCATGGTAGAACTACTCCCAGCCACAACACGGGTACATGTGGCCGTACCTGATCACCAGCTGCACGTCCCAATGCCTGCGAAGCCCGCTGCCGGCCTGTCGCAGCTTCACATTCGTTGGCCGATGGTCGTTCAGCATCTTCATGAATGTGTCAGGCAGCCTCTGTAGCATGGGACAAGGAGTGATGTAGCAAATAGCGGAGTTATCATAAAGAGATGGGTGAAGGTGAGATCTCTCCTTTTACATACCTGCCTCCTGGATGAATTCTCAAGTATTATACTGATCAGAACTCAAAAGCATCGAATTCGACTTCCGGTGTGGCAGAGTGCAGCCTGCGATGGCGGCCTCCCCCCATCGCTGATAAGCAGCAGAAGAGACCAATTAGTACACTTACAACATTATCATACAACATACAGCAGCACAAGTTTTGAGCAGAAGATAATCAACTACACGTAATTAATGAGAGCCAAGTTTTTAGACATGAAAGAAAACTGAGAAAAAAGGCAATGCACTTGTGCTCAACGACATCAACAGAGCATAGTAATCTAAAAAACAAAGCATATTTTAGGTGGCTCTAGGATGACATACTAGAGCTGAGCACAAGATTTATTAGTAGCACTAGTCGTCAACCCGTGCCTTCGCACGAGCTAGACACAAAAATGTGACTTTAGTTGAATTTCATATAATAACTATTTTAACTTCTTTCGGTCAGCAACCTAGGCAACTAGCAGTATAAAAACCTTCAACTAAAGAAAAGAAAGAAACTAGGAGTGTTGGTTGAGAGATCCCAGTACATAAATGAGTTACCAAAATGAAACTAGGAGTGTTGGTTGAGAGATCATAACAGATTATGAACCCTAGGCGGAGACAGTGACCAATTGGGGTGGCGCGGGGCAGAGGAGGGGGTCGTCGGGGCACACCTACTTGAGGGCAATGATCGTGAAACTTCTGCCCAATGGCTGTGATCCTCTCCGGTAGGTTCTGGAGCCTTTCGACTCGTTGTGCAGAAATATGGAATGCATCAAAATTTATGTAAATGAAATTTAAACGGGTAGCGTTGTTCATGAACTCAAACAGAGATACAACAAGACAACTCATGCAATATCTACTATCAGCACCATATCAAACAGAGATACAAGTTCCCAACTACCATATCACATTTCTTCCAAGACAATACGAGGTCAAATACAAAGTAGACAGAACCCAGAGTAAGAGGAAACACAGGAAATCCTCAGGAACATGAAAGTACATATGAAACAGATGGTCAAAATACATAAGAGATGAAATAATTACAAAGAATCCTTGGAATAAGCTAATCAAATGGTTAACATACGACATGGTGCTAAATTTAGCAGAACTCCCAGCACAAATATATGAACAGATCTACCAGCACAAATATATCAACAGATCTACCAGCACAAATATATTAACATGATCTACCAGCGCAATCTTTAACCTCGTCGGGACATCAAACGAACAGTATTAGTAGCACAGTTGAGGATCTACACATATCATGCATATAGTT
>NC_041383.1:42148399-42149067 GCF_002162155.2 Triticum dicoccoides
GGCGCCGGGGGCGGCGCAGCGACTAGGTTGGCGTGGGGCGGAGAGGGGGTCACCGGGGCGGAGAGGGGGTCACCGGGGCAATGTGGGTGGAGTGCGGCGGCGGGTGCACGGGGAAGGGGCGGCCGGCGATGGGGGTGGCGCGGGTCGGCGGCGGCTCGGGCTTGGGAATGAGAAAGGGGACATAGAGAGATTGGTCGGGCGTGGGCGTGTTTGATTTTTAGTTAGGGCATGGTTCTTTGCCGTCTGCTAGCAGACGACAAAGAGCCTACCTAACGGACGTCAGTTTAAGCACTTTCTTTGCCGTCTGCTAGCTGATGGCAAAGAAAGTGGTCGTTAGGTGGTTCTCACTAGTGGGCCACCCTACCTCTTTCCCGTCCGCTAGCTGACGACAAAGTTTCTATGCCGTCCACTAGCTGACAGCAAAGATATGGCTGACGACAAACGCGCTCTTTCCCGTCAGCTCTTTCTTTACCGTCAGCTTTCTTTATACTGATGGCAAAGACCTTCTTTGCCATCAGCGAGCTAACGGCAAAGACCTAGCTGACGGCAAAGATCCTGATTCTAGTAGTGTGGCAATGGGCAGGAAGCACGCGTGGGAGGTGGGAGGGGTTTGTTGTGGGCTAGGGCAGTCAGAAGCAGGCGCTATAGTGGTTCGGACTCCCGCAACC
>NC_041383.1:42149195-42175460 GCF_002162155.2 Triticum dicoccoides
CTCTGGTTTGCGGGGAAAACATGTCCGGACGGCCCCGTGGACGGATACATGACCGCGTTGGATGGCTTTCGTGGTTCGGACAGACCAATCCAGTCGACTGCGGGAGGTTTGTGGGTCGTCGTTGGAGATTCCCTAAGGTAAATTTGCTCCGGCATCCGTTCACGGACAAGGGGGGTCAGTCCACAGACAGGGCGGGTGCCGGTCATCCAACGCTACCCAAATACATTTCAAGCCGTGATTGAATTACCTATTCGAAATTCAGGCAAACACGATGGATTTTCATATAAGATAGACAAAAAATCATTACATTTTGAACATTTTTCATTACATTTCAAACATTTAGAACAAAAACAGCGGCTCGGCCCTGAACCTATCCTACGGTGGTGGTCATTGTCCACTTTCTTAGTGTCGGTGACCACGTCCTCCGTCTTCATGAATGGCGGCGCGGTTTAAGACCTGTGATGAAGTGGAGGTGTGGTCTCCGGCAAGAAAGAATAGAACATGGGAGATGGACCGTCCCACATGGGACACAATACCCGGCCGCCTCTCATGCCGTAATCCTCCTCGGGGGAGTCTGTGACCTGTCCATCGCCGGTGCCGGTGGATGTGATGTCGATGATGGACATGGATTCTCTGTGACTGTCCACCTATGACATGCGCCCCCGAAAGTTGGACGGCGACGTTGGTGTCTTGGTCCGCCTGCGTCGCCAGCGCGTGTGTGGTCACATCCGCGTCCCGTTGTGCTGACTCTATGTTGTGAGGGGCACTTTGAGCACGCGTGGCCTCATAGAGCGCCCGCTGCTCCGCAACGAAGTTTGGTTTTGCCGCGGCCATGGTCGCCTCGCTTGCGCGCTCGCTATAGATTTGGCCCTCCGGTAGCTGATGCTACTCGAGGAGGAACATGTTTTACCTATGCTCCTCATGTGCCTGCTGGAACGCTAACATAGGAGCCGACGTAGGCTGTTCCTCCTCTGCCATTGTGGCATCGTAGTGCACTTTGCGCCTGCTCCATGGCCAGGTCGTCATGCACCGGTGTGGGGTCTGTCCCCGTGTCGTCATCGGAGCCCGTAGAGTCATCATAGGAGACATCAGGTGAGCTGGTCGGCATGTCCTGCTCGATCTACGTGGCATGACGGGACTGCTAGGCAGCTATGATAACCCACAAGTATAGGGGATCGCAACAACTTTCGAGGGTAAAGTATTCAACCCAAATTTATTGATTCGACACAAGGGGAGCCAAAGAATATTCTTGAGTATTAGCAGTTGAGTTGTCAATTCAACCACACCTGGATAACTTAGTATCTACAGCAGAGTATTTAGTAGCAAAGCAGTATGATAGTAAAGGTAACGGTAGCAAAAGTAATATTTTTGGGTTTTGTAGTGATTGTAACAATAGCAACGGAAAAGTAAATAAGCGAAACACAAGATGTGAAAAGCTCGTAGGCAATGGATAATTATGTCGGATGTGATTCATCATGTAATAACTATAACACAGGGTGACACAGAACTAGCTCCAGTTCATCAATGTAATGTAGGCATGTATTCCGTGAATAGTCATACGTGCTTATGGAAAAGAACTTGCATGACATCTTTTGTCCTACCCTCCCGTGGCAGCGGGGTCCTAGCAGAAACTAAGGATATTAAGGCCTCCTTTTAATAGAGAACCGGAACAAAGCATTAGCACATAGTGAATACATGAACTCCTCAAACTATGGTCATCACCGAGAAGTATCCCGATTATTGTCACTTTGGGGTTGTCGGATCATAACACATAATAGGTGACTATAGACTTGCAAGATAGGATCAATAACACACATATATTCATGAAAACATAATAGGTTCAGATCTGATATCATGGCACTCGGGCCCTAGTGACAAGCATTAAGCATAGCAAAGTCATAGCAACATCAATCTCAGAACATAGTGGATACTAGGGATCAAACTCTAACAAAACTAACTTGATTACATGGTAAATCTCATCCAACCCATCACGGTCCAGCAAGCCTACGATGGAATTACACACACATGGAGGTGAGCTTCATGAAATTGGTGATGGAGGATGGTTGATGATGACGACGGCGACGAATCCCCCTCTCCGGAGCCCCGAACGGACTCCAGATCAGCCCTCCCGAGAGAGATTAGGGCTTGGCGGCGGCTCCGTATCGTAAAACGCGATGAAACTTTCTCTCTGATTTTTTTCTCCGCGAGACGGAATATATGGAGTTGGAGTTGAGGTCGGCAGAGCCTCAGGGGGCCCACGAGACATGGGGCGCGCCCAGGGGGGAGGGCGCGCCCCCACCCTCCTGGATAGGGTGTGGGCCCCCTGGTCTTGATTCTTTCGCCAGTATTTTTTATATTTTCCAAAAAGTGCCTCCATGGATTTTCAGGACACTCCGAGAACTTTTGTTTTCTACACATAAAACAACATCATGACAGTTCTGCTGAAAACAGCGTCAGTCCCGGTTAGTTTCATTCAAATCATGCAAGTTAGAGTCCAAAACAAGGGCAAAAGTGTTTGGAAAAGTAGATACGTTGGAGACGTATCAACTCCCCCAAGCTTAAACCTTTGCTTGTCCTCAAGCAATTCAGTTGATAAACTGAAAGTGATAAAGAAAAACTTTTACAAACTCGGTTTGCTCTTGTTGTTGTAAACATGCAAAGCCATCATTCAGGTTTCAGCAAATATTATGAACTAACCATGCTCACAATAACACCTAGGTCTCACAATTACTCATATCAATAGCATAATCAGCTAGCGAGCCATAATAATAAAACTCGGATGACAACATTTTCTCAAAATAATCATAACATGATATAACAAAATGGTATCTCGCTAGCCCTTTCTAAGACCGCAGAACATAAATGTAGAGCACCTTTAAAGACCGAGGGCTGACTAAACATTGTAATTCATGGTAAAAGAGATCCATTCAAGTCATACCCAATATAAACCAATAGTAATGAGTGCAAATGACAGTGTGCTCTCCAGCGGGTTCTTTTTAATAAGAAGGATGATGACTCAACATAAAAGTAAATAGATAGGCCCTTAGTAGAAGGAAGCAGGGATTTGTAGAGGTGCTAGAGCTCGATTTTAAAATAGAGATCGAATAACATTTTGAGCGGCATACGTTTGCTGTCAATGCAACAACTATGAGATGGATGTATCTTCCATACTACATGCATTATAGGCAGTTCCCAAACATAATGGTAAAGGTTTATACTCGCCCAACCACCAACAAACATCAATCCATGGCTTGCTCGAAACAACGAGTACCTCCAACTAACAACAACCCTAGGGGAGTTTTGTTTAATTATTTTGATTTGCTTTGATCTTTTTGGATCATGGGACTGGGCATCCCGGTTACCGGCCCTTTCTCGTGAATGAGGAGTGGAGTCCAGTCCTCTTGAGAATAACCCACCTAGCATGGAAGATATAGGCAGTCCTAGTTGAAACATGAGCTGCTCGAGCATAAAAAACAGAACTTCATTTGAAGGTTTAGAGTTTGGCACATACAACTTTACTTGGAACGGCAGGTAGATACCGCATATAGGTAGGTATAGTGGACCCATATGGAACAACTTTGGGGTTTAAGGAGTTTGGATGCACAAGCAGTATTCCCGCTTAGTACAGGTGAAGGCTAGAAAAGACTGGGAAGCGACCAACTGAGAGAGTGACAACAGTCATAAACATGCATTAAAATTAATTCACACCGAATACAAGCATGAGTAGGATATAATCCACCATAAACATAAATATCATGAAGGCTATGTTGATTTCTTTCAACTACATGCGTGAACATGTGCCAAGTCGAGTCACTCAATTCATTCAAAGGAGGATACCATCCCATCATACCACATCATAATCATTCTAATAGCATGTTGGCACGCAAGGTAAACCATTATAACTCATAACTAATCAAGCATGGCACAAGAAACTATAATCTCTAAATGTCATTGCAAATATGTTTACTTCATAATAAGCTGAATCGGGAACGATGAACTCATCATATTTACAAAAACAAGTGAGGTCGAGCTCATACCAGCTTTTCTCATCTCAATAAGTCCATCATATATCGTCATTATTGCCTTTCACTTGCACGACCGAACGATGTGTATAATAATAATAGTGCACGTGCATTGGACTAAGCTGGAATCTGCAAGCATTCAACTCAAGAGAGAAGACAAAATAATATGGGCTCTAAGTTAAATAAACAATCATGCATATGAGAGCCACTAAACATTTTCAATATGGTCTTCTACTCTCGACCCCCAAAGAAAATAAAATAAAACTATTTACACGGGAAAGCTCCCAAGAAGTAAAAGAAGAACGAGAAATCTTTTTGGGTTTTCATTTTAATTACTACCACAAGCATGGAAATTAAATTAACTAATTTTTTTATTTTTCTTATGGTTTATCAAACACACAAGAAGAATGCAAGAAAAAGGAAATGAAACTAGCATGGATAATACAGTGAAAGAGTATGAGCACCGACGACTAGAATAGTGTGTGAACATGAATGTAAAGTCGGTGACAAATACGTACTCCCCCAAGCTTAGGCTTTTGGCCTAAGTTGGTCTATTGCCAAGGACCGCCTGGCTGATATCTGTAGTTGTAACTGGGGTCGTACTGAGATGCAGCAGCAATGGCTTCCTGAGCTGCGGCATGTTGGCGAGCCGCCTCTGCTCTCCCCTTGTGTTCAGCTGCTTCCTCCCTAGTAACAACATATCTTACTTTTGCCTGATAATCAAAAAGGAGAGGAGCAGGAAGAGTAACATGGACGACATTGTGTCTGTCATAGATTAGTCGATATTGGAGGAATTGTTCAATCCTCCTAAGAAAATGATGGTTGACCATAGCGTCATAATCTAAATAAGCAGGAGGTAACATCATATCCCCCTCTCGTGGGGCTATACGAAGATAATTAGCCACACAGGTTGCATAAATTCCTCCAAATAAATCTCCAGTTCTACCATTATTCTGCAACCTACGTGCAACTATTGCCCCCAAGTTATAACCTTTATAACCTAACACATCACTCTTGAGGACACAAAGATCAAGGACACACATATGACATGCTTCATCTTTACCGTTAATGCATCTACAGTGAAGAGAGCAAAATAATGTATAACAAGAAAATGAATGCTCCCTATGGTAGCTTGTGCAATATCCCTGGATTCTCCAACAGTAATACTAGCAAGGAAATCTCTAAATTCAGATTTGTGACGATCTTTAATATTACCCCACTGCGGAAGTTTGTGAGCAGTTGTAAAATCCTCTAAGTCCATGGTATAAGATGTATCATAAATATCAAATAGGACACTAGGAGAATTACGCGTACAATTATATTTAAACCTCCGCAAAAAGAAATCAGTCAATTGATAGTACTGAGGACACTTGTCTTGTAAGAAGTCCTCTAGCTCAGCATTACGCACGTACGCGTCAAATTCCTCCTTAAAGCTTGCTTCGACCATAAAATCGTCGGATGGCCACTCACAAGCTCGAACATCTGCGTCCCTCGGTAGTTCAACATCTTGCTCACGTATGGCAATCCTGGGTCCTTTCTTTACTGAGGAACCACCGTGGTACATTCTCCTAGACATAATTCTTTTTCTGAAAAATTTCTGAAATTTTAGTTACATCAAAATAAAAGTGGATAAAACAAAACAAGATTGATAGCAACTACTCCTACAAGTGCCTAGAGCCTATATCATGCATTAGAATTACTTGGTACCTCATAAATTTGACATGCAAGCTCAAGAACATGGTCACCTATGCAGCAAAAATTTGCAATGAATAAAGCACTAGAACAAAAACTAATTGGACCAATGGAGGAGTCACATACCAAGCAACAATCTCCCAAAGCAGTTTTGTGAATGGAGCTTTGAGCAAGGAGATCGAAAATCGTAGCAAAATGAGCTAGAACTCATGCTTGAGCTGGATGGGGATTTTTTTGGGAAGAAGATGGAGTGTGTGGGTGCTGGCATAAATGGAGAGGGCCACCAGGGGCCCACGAGACAGGGGGGCGTGCCCAGGGTAGGTGGGCGCGCCCTCCACTCTCGTGGCCTGTTGCTTGCCCCTCTTGCAGTGATTTCAGTGCCTAAAATCCTCAAATATTTTTAAAAAAGCATACTAAATTTGCAGGGCATTTGGAGCACTTTTATTTTCGGGATATTTTTTATTGCACTGATAATTCAGAAAACAGACAGATAATACAATTTTTGCTTAATTTATTCTAAATAACAGAAAGTAAAAAAGAAGGGTACAGAAGGTTGTGCCTTCTAGTTTCATCCATCTCGTGATCATCAAAATGAATCCACTAACAAGGTTGATCTAGTCTAGTTAACAAACTCATTCCGAATAACACGGAACCGGAGAAATTTCGAATAACACTAAGTTACCTCAACGGGGATATGAACATCCCCAATAATAAGAATATCATACTTTTTCTTGACAGTAGGGAGAGGAAATTCAAAACCTCCAATAATGACAGTTGGAACTTTTCCAATAGAATTGATGCTATGAACTTGAGATTGTTTCCTCGAAAAGTGCACCGTATGTTCATTACCATTGACATGAAAAGTGACATTGCCTTTGTTGCAATCAATAACAGCACCTGCAGTATTCAAAAGGGTCTACCAAGGATAATCGACATACTATTGTCCTCGGGAATATCAAGAATAACAAAGTCCGTTAAGATAGTGACATTTGCAACCACAACAGGCACATCCTCAAAAATACCGACAGGTATAGCAGTTGATTTATCGGCCATTTGCAAAGATATTTCAGTAGGTGTCAACTTATTCAATTCAAGTCTACGATATAAAGAGAGATGCATAACACTAACACCGACTCCAATATCACATAAAACAGTTCTAGCATAATTTCTTTTAATGGAGCATGGTATAGTTGGTACCCCCGGATCTCCAAGTTTCTTAGGTATTCCACCCTTAAAAGTGTAATTAGCAAGCATGGTGGAAATTTCAGCTTCCGGTATCTTTCTTTTATTTGTAATGATATTCTTCATATACTTAGCATAAGGATTTACTTTAAGCATACTAGTTAAGCGCATACGTAGGAAAATAGGTCTAATCATTTCAGTAAGGCGCTCAAAATCCTCATCACCCTTTGTCTTGGATGGTTTAGGAGGAAAGGGCATGGGTTTCTGAACCCATGGTTCTCTTTCTCTACCGTGCTTCCTAGCAACAAAATCTCTCTTATCGTAACATTGATTCTTTGATTGTGGGTTATCAAGATCAACAGCAAGTTCAATCTCTACTTCATTGTTTTTTCTTGGTTGAGCATCGACATGAACATTATCATTAACATTATCACTAGGTTCATGTTCATCACCTGATTGTGTTTTAGCATTAGAAATAGAAATATCATTGGGATTCTCAGGTGTGTCTACAATAGGTTCACTAGAAGCATGCAAAGTCCTATCGTTTTTCTTTTTCTTCCTTTTAGAAGAACTAGGTGCCTCTAAATTATTTCTCTGAGACTCTTGCTCGATTCTCTTAGGGTGGCCTTCAGGATACAAAGGTTCTGGAGTCATTCTACCAGTTCTAGTAGCCACTCTAACTGCAAAGTCATTTTTATTATTTAATTCATCTAGAAAATTGTTTTGAGCTTTAATTACTTGCTCAGCTTGAGTACCAACCATAGAAGCATATTTGCTAATGAGTTTGAGTTCACCTTTAACTCTAGCTATATTATCGCTCACGTGTCCTATTTCGAAAGCATTGTTCTTTAACTCTCTACCAACATAAGCATTAAAACTTTCTTGTCTAGCCATAAAGTCATCAACTTCATCTAACCATGGCCTATGAAATTTAGTAGAAAGAATTTCAACTTTATCATATCTATAGAGAGAATTTACCTTTACTACCTGTGTTGGGTTATTAAGACAATGTGGTTCTTCAATAGGCGGTATATTAAGACCATGTATTTCTTCAATAGGTGGTAAATTCTTAACATCTTCAGCTTTAATACCTTTTTCTTTCATTGATTTCTTTGCCTCTTGCATATCTTCAGGACTGAGAAATAAAACACCTCTCTTCTTCGGAGTGGGTTTAGGAATAGGCTCAGGAGTTGGCTCAATTGGTTCAGGAATTGCCTAAGGAATTGGCTCTGGAAGAGTCCAATTATTTTCATTAGTCAAAATATTATTCAATAGTAATTCAGCATCGTCGACTGTTCTTTCCCTGAAAACACAACAGCACAACTATCCAAGTAATCCTTGGAAGCATCGGTTAGTCCATTATAAAAGATATCAAGTATTTCATTTTTCTTGAGAGGATGATCAGGCAAAGCATTAAGTAATCGGAGAAGCCTCCCCAAGCTTGTGGGAGACTCTTTTCTTTGGTTTGCACAAAATTATATATTTCCCGCAAGGAAGCTTGTTTCTTATGAGCAGGGAAATATTTAGCAGAGAAGTAATAAATCATATCCTGGGGACTACGCACACAACCAGGATCAAGAGAATTATACCAAGTCTTAGCATCACCCTTTAACGAGAACGGAAATATCAGAAGGATATAATAATAGCGATATTTATCATCATGAGTAAACAGGGTGGCTATATCATTCAACTTGGTAAGATGTGCCACAACAGTTTCAGATTCATGGCCATAAAAAGGATCGGATTCAACCAAAGTAATAATCTCAGGATCAACAGAGAATTCATAATCCTTATCAGTAACACAGATAGGTGAAGTAGCAAAAGTAGGGTCAGGTTTCATTCTAGCATTAAGAGACTGCTGCTTCCATTTAGCTAATAATGTCTTAAGATCATATCTATCATTGCAAGCAAACATAGCTCTAGCAGCTTCTTCGTTCATAACATAACCCTCAGGAACAACAGGCAATTCATAATCATTGGGAGAATTTTCATCATCACTATCATCAATAATAGCATCTTCAATAATTTCATTTTCTCTAACTCTAGCAAGTTGTTCATCAAGAAATTCACCTAATGGCAAAGTAGTATCACACACAGAAGTAGTTTCATCATAAGTATCATGCATAGCAGAAGTGGCATCATCAATAACATGCGACATATCAGAATTCATAGCAGTAGCAGGTTTGGGTGTCGCAAGCTTACTCAAAACAGAAGGAGAATCTAGTGCAGAGCTAGATGGCAGTTCCTTACCTCCCATCGTAGTTGAGGGAAAATCATAGTTCTATCGTCTTTCAAGTTCTTCATAGTGATCAACAGATATAAATCCCAAGTGACTCAGAGAATAGAGCTATTCTCCCCGGCAACGGCGCCAGAAATTAGTCTTGATAACCCACACGTGTAGAGGATCGCAACAGCTTTCGAGTGTAAAGTATTCACTACAAAAAATACACTTCCGTGATGATACGTGTTTGTCACAGTAGGTCGCGTTTTTTGTCATGCATGTACATCCATGTCAAATTTATGACAGAATCAAGATAGTCATACCTGTGCTGTCGTAGAAGTGTTCCATGACATTACCAAAATTATCATCACTGAAGTGTCCACTTCCATATCGATAAATCGCGCGTCACAGAAGTGCTTTCGTCAAGGGTAACCGACACGTGGCATCCACCGTAACGGAACGCCGTTAAGCTATCGCGTCAGATTTTGGATCCGATAACCCGTTAACAACCACGACCAATGCCGATTTTCCATGTGTAAAATTCTCATTGGCTGATGGATCCACGTGTCAGCTTCGCGTTGGCACAGGTGTCACTCATCCAACGGTCGAGATGGGCGATATGTTGACATGTGGACCGGCCCAAAAGTGGCCAACAAAGTTTAAATGGTCCGGCCCAACCGAAGGCCCATAAGATTTAGCGGGCCATAATGGGCCGACCCAGCTAAAGGCCCACAAATTTTAGTAGACCATAATGGGCCGGCCCAGCTAAAGGCTCACACAATTTTGCAGACCATAATGGGCTGGCCCAGTTAAAGGCCCACCAGATTTTGCGGACCACAATGGGCCGACCAGCTAAAGGCCCACAAGATTCTGTAGACCATAATGGGCTGGCCCAGCTAAAGGCCCAACATTCCCTGTCAAATCGGCCTGTCAACGGCCTGGTCTAAACTTGTCATCAATGCGGCCCATGGTCACTTCTGGACCATTAATAGTCCGCTAAGTAATTGGGCCGAATTACGGCCCGATGTATTTCCGGCCTGTTAAAGGTCCGGCTTCATTTGGGCCCATTTACAGGCCATCAAAACTTTCGGCCCATAAACGACCGTGAAGGATTTGCGTCATATTCGGCCATGTCTGTCATTCGGCCTGTTAGAGGCCCACTATAGATTTGGGCCACTTTCGGCCTGTTATCATTTTCGGCCTGTTAATGCCGGACGTAAACCATGGGCCATATGTGGCCCAACATCATATCGGGCCCATTAACGACCCATATAAAAATGACGATAATCTAGCCCGACCGAAGTTCCGGCCTGTTAAAGGCCCGGGTATTAGGTCGGCGCATTTACGGCCGGTCCGAATTTCGGCCTGTCAAATATCCGCGTCGTAAATGGGCCACCATTTCAAACTGCTAGGTCCAGTGGGTTATTTGGCACAATCAGGGCTCAATCTCATTTTCGGTCTATTAAAGGCCCACGTTTTTTATGGGCTCGAGATATTTACACCTGTAAATGGCCTATTTTTACTGAGGGCCCAAATTATGTTTAGGCCTGTTAAAGGCCCACTATGGGCACAGACCTACCAGAAAAATATGAAAGCTTATGCTGATTCAAGCCCAGATATTTTAGTGGGCTACATGCCAATTTCGGCCCGTAATCGTTTTTAGCCCAATTGGAATGGGCCCAACGAATGTTGGCATGTTGGGCTCCTACGAAGCTTTCGGCCGAATACATTACTAAGATAAACCTACACTATACAAAAATAGCGTCGTAATTACTGCAGCCTGTGGCAGCATCATAAATGTTGTATCACAACAAAATAAATTCCAACCAGACAACAAAAGGCCTGTTGGCATAAAGTTTACGGTTCTTCCAGATAAAAGCACCATCAGATTTATAGAAGCACAGATCATTTGACCTGAGTGCTAATGTTTCAGGCTGTAGAATATGATGGAGCAGCACGATCTCCACCTTTTTTCTGCCATTGCTCTTCAACAACGAAGTGAATGTCTGATAGTCTGGTTTCAAAACCATTCATATCTTGACGACATTTCTCAACCACTATTCTTGTTTCCGAAACAACCTCCATTAGGGATTGGACTTGTGTCTGGAGCACAGATATATCACTCTGTCTAGCAGGAAGATTTTGTTCAGTAGGCGATTTGGACGAGGTTACCTTGACAACCAACCCAGAATTACGCAGGAAGGTGCTTTTTGCACTGTTAGTGGAGAGATACTAACGCACTGCAGCAAGAGGTGACATTGTGCCTATAGTAGCCTCGTCACCTTCAGGTGGTTGTGGTTGTTCAATCATTTGTTCCATAGCTTCCTGAAAGTTTGAACTTGTAGATTAGTGTACCAGATAAGTTACTAATGAGGCAAAAACAAACAAAGTAGGTTAAACGTTTATACATAACTTATTTTGGTGAACTACTATAATACATTAGCATGTATTGTAGTGCCAACTACATAATAAAATCACTTTCGGAACATATGTCCATGTAGCATGCCTACTTTATTGTCTATTTCCTCACATTCGTTGACATCTAAAGATAAAGAGACATGGTTTAAAGTAGGATGAACATTGTATGACATCATTCATATCATGGGAAAACAGATATAAAACAAACAGGCTATTTTATCATTGTGTGCGCACGTGAACATAAAAACTAGATTACAGATCAAGACCAAAATAATATCCTTCATCTCTTTTAAACCATGTAAGGTGAAATGATACGTTAAGAAAATTGTGTATAAAAGTGAACAGAGTAACTGACATTGGCTGCAAACCAAGTAGTTAAATGAACATATCACAGTACCAATCAGTTCAAGGCAGGATGAGTAAGGACTTACAACATCAGCTTGAACTGGTGTGCTCATGCCCTTCATCTTGCTGGTATGGCAATCCTTGAAGATTTACAGTGCATTCGGTTCAGGTTCTTTTTGGTACGCACGGGCTTTCCTCTGTATTTGAAATAAGTCAATATAGATACGGTAATATGTCACAAAAAAAGAAGGAAGTAGCATCTATTTACAAGAGCCTCGCAGTGTGCAATATAGCTACGAGATCCTGTTTTCTGTTGGAATTTCAATTTAGAACGGTTGGTTTTGTTCTTCAAACAGTTAGCCTAGAAGAAGATACACTTGTAAGGCACATACATAAATACAAGTTCAATATGTGGTCTGATCAAATACATATAGCCTACCTGATACTTTGGATCAAACCAGTGTTTAACGAGGGCTGTCCAGTCTTCATCTGTAATATATTCCACTAGAGATGTTTGGGCGATTTCATTGTTAGCCTTGCCTTCAAAGTGAGATTTTCTAAGGTGGTACCAATACTGTCGCAGAGCAGACTGAAAAACATGAGTGCATGCTTGTTTAGTTGCATCATCTTTCGGATCCAACTTGAACCTCATCTGTTGAAAAAAGAATGCGAGTATTACTAGGAGGAAGCTAGAAAGTATGGGATAGAGCAAGACAATATTACTAATTGCGATGAATAACATTACTTACGGATAAATGGTCAAGGAAGGTGTTAAACTGGGTATTGTCTTTCTCATTCCTGTACTGGATCCACGTTGGGAGGATACACGCATGACACCTAACGGCAACGGCTGCCTCTAATACTAACTTGGCTGACTCTGTAGCATCATGTGGCCTTTTTAAACCTGCCTCAAAATGGATCTCCATTCTTCCCCCTTTAGATTTTGTTAATCTGTCAAGCATTATCCTTGATGCCTGTTTCCGCTTGCGCCGTGGTGCTAGTTCAACAACGAATATGGAAAGTGTTAGTGTACATCAAACTGTGAGAGTACATATAAAGGAGCATGCAACTGCAACTTGACTCGGTCAGGTACCGTCTTGGTGTTGATGCTCATGAGGTTCATCTGATCTTGCCAAGTCCTGTTGTGTCAGCAGTGCTTCGGAAGTAGTGTTAGGTGTGAAGGCATCTTGGGAACTGGCCAGTTCCGGAGCAAACGAATGAGTAACTGGTTGAGATGCTGGTACAGTTGAAGCGGATGCTGCAGCTGGTGGAGCAGGTGATACTATGTTTGTAGATTTAGCCGGTGGACTTGGACCTTCTACTGCACTATAAGTACCAGCAGAATCTCGACGGCAGAACCTTTTCCGTTTCACCCACTACTATATTATTTTCCTTGCTCTTTTTTCACTTTGCCATGTCAAGCTGTACCCACAATACAAAAGAATAAAATCACTCTTCAGAACTCATTGATGCATGATACAGACAAGCAATACTTTGATGTAAGACAACCGTATGAGGATGGAATATGTAAGAAAAACACACTACAATAAACCTGCTAATCCATGACAGATTTCCGATGACAGTATTGAAAATCATCATGAATGTCCTGGTACAGCCTGGCGGCAGCCCTGCAAGCATACTGAAGCCTGCCCTGAAGCCCGGCTAAAGCCCTAAATCTTTCCCCGTATAAAAACTAACCCTAAGACCCTCCTTCCCAATCTCAATCTCCATCCACCGCCGCCACGCCTTGCCTCTCCTCGGCCCTGTCCTCTGCCTCCAACTCCCCGCCTCCAAGCGATGACGACAGCCCGAGATCCATGGTGACGGCGGCAGCAGTGGCCCGATGGAAGAAGTGGCCATCCCTAACCGTTGCCGCGTGCTTCTGCCACTCACGTTGGCCATGGATATGCAACAGGGGCCTTCCTCCTCCGTCTCCCAGAGCCCGTAGCTGATTCTCCATCCGGAGATTCGGGGCAGCAAGCGCCGAACGAGGAGAGGACGAGGACCGTGACCTGCTGGAGGCCCAAGCGCGACCTCGTCAACGGTGACTACGCCCCGCACAAGGTTCGTCCCTGTTCCTCCCTTGTCTCCTCTCGTTTATTACTTTCTCTCCCATCCCCAATCAAAATTTCTTGCTTCGATTCAGATCAGTAGGATCTCTCTGCATCTCCAATTCCAGGGACGGCAACGACCGAGGCCCCACGCTCAAACCCGACGAGCTGGAATGGCGAGGTCATCCGAGCCGACCATCATGATTCCCCACAGAACAATAAGGTTGACTCTCTCACTCTGTTTTTCTTTTCTTTCCAAGTACCTGCTGCTCTTCTCTAGCATAGTTCTCCTGGGGCTCACCAATTTTCTTGGACTGAACCTGATGTAGAAAACGCGTCCACTTCGTTTCCTGATACTCGCAAGCTACAGCCAAGTTACAGCCAATGACAGACTAGCACTGCTAGTTATTTCCTTTTTCTTCTCTCACCATGCGAGCATTAGCAGTGTAGAATTTGTGTTAAATAACTACTACTCCCTCCGTTCGAAATTACTCGTCGAAGAAATGAATGTATCTCGATGTATTTTAATTGTAGATACATCCATTTTTGTGACAAGTAATTCCGAATGGAGGGAGTAGTTAGACAAGCTATGTGGTGGTTCGCGTTTAGTTCCTAATTAGGCCATGCCAGTAATGAATAAAGCATATTAGTGTCCTCCTTTCCATTGTTATTAGTCTGGTATATATCTATATTTTTATATTGTCTTTACTCCCTGGCGTAGTTGCAAACTAATAATTAATGATGTGCAGAACTTGTGTAAGTTAGATGTACTCAGTGGCGGAGCTACAACAAATAAGTTGGGCAGGCCAAATTTTTTTCTAAACCATACAGTTAAGTAGGCATGAGTTAGTGAAATTTCAGGTTGCCTGTACAGGGAAACTGGTAATAGGATGATGTTGTCAAGTAAAATTTGGACAAATAAACGAAATTTCTTGTGCTCTAGCTGCCTGCTGGTTCTATGGCCTTGTGCTTGTCGCCTGGGTAGTTCATCAGTGGCTAGCCACTGGCAGCCGCCATGGCATAGGGATGGGTCACCGTAGGGGTTGCTACATGCGGCGCCCGACTTCCTGGCTATTGGACCTCTCCATCTCTGAATGGCTTGCTCAGTGTTGAATCGAGGCAGAGAGCTCATAGCTGGATGCGAGGGAGACATGCTATTGGATTAAGATGTTACATGTACAAAAGAGTTTTATTTGTCTCTAGAGCTGGGCGGGCCACGACCTTGTTTTGCCAGTCGATGTACTCATCTTTGTTGCTGTTAGGATCAAATATCAATGCTACTTGAGTCATACTACCTCCATCTTGAAATATAAGTCGTTTTTATAGGTTAAACTAGCATACAAAAATGTCTTATATTTTGAGACGGAGTTAGTACTTGTTAGTTTTGACCATGCCTAGCTTAAGGACTCATCGGTATTCTTCATAAGAAAATCCTGCATATGTTCGTACACGTTCCTATCTGAATTAATATTGGATGTTTCTTGGTGTGTGCATGTGGCAGTCAACTGTCAAGGCACGTTTTCACAATATATGTTGGTATATGGTGTTGTGAAACTTCTATGATTGAACATACCACGACAAGATTTAGAAGTAACTTTCTTCCATCTACAAAAGTTGAGAGGCACAAGGAGAGGCACACAGTTTGACCACTGAATAAGCTACTCCCTACTCCCTGAGCTAGAGGGAGGGGCACAAGATTTACCACTGAATAAGCTGTTCGATTCTACATGATTGAGGCTCTAAAATGAAATAATGAAATAGTGTAACAATCTATAGCTTTAGAGATTTAGAGGCACACATAGATAATGAAATAGTGTAACAATCTGCAGGTTTGAAAAGTTTGGTGTTCTTATTTGATCTTGGTTTGCAGCAAATAATAATATTGGTGTTGTCATTGCACTTTGGGCTCCAATGAAATTCTTGTATGTCTCAATTCTCTGTCAAAAGTTGTTTTAATAGTGTGCTAAGTTTTGTCGGATGCTTTGCCCAGGTCTATCTCATGGACACCCAGATTTTGTATGCAATTTTCTCAACACCCAGATTGGAGCTTAAAGTTGGACATTTTGATGGGACTGCAGATCTTCGGATGTTGGTGCTGAGATTGATGTGGCCCTAGCTACATGTAAGCGAAGCTTATGATGTCGATCCTTCAGGCTGCACTGCCATCATGTTACCTCACAAACTGCTGGTGGTAATTTTGCATCACCACTTATTAATTTATTTATTATTGTTCCTGTCAAATGCTAATTCTTGTCAAATAGTAATTCTTCAGCTGTATGTTGATGATCTCTTACGGTTGCTAGAGAAATGTATCCTTGGGCAAAATGTCCACATTCTTAGATAGGTCTATTACTGTCTCCTTCATATCCTTTTGGTTTTATTTTCACTATATATCTGTTTTGGTCTAATTTTCAACTGTCAACTGTCAACAATATGTGGATATTGTTCTTTAGGGTATATCCAATTTCTTAATGCTCTATATAATAGGGTAGGTTCTGGGGTTGGGCAACCTATTTTTTGCAAATTGGTGGTACCCAAAGGTGCTGTTCTGCCAAATATTGACAAGTCAATTCATGCCTACTTACAAGGATGGAAAAATAATATACTACTCGACACACCTGTAGAAGTATGTACTTGTTTGTTTTCTCAATGCATAACTATCCCTTCTTCAATATGTACTGTCCCCCTTTGACCAGTGTTTTTGTTTTTCTTATTCAGATGATATGCACAAGTACTTTACATTTCATTTTTTTACCCATAAGTTGGTTGTTTTAATTAATAGGGATCTACATGAAACATGTATGTAGTAGATACTATGTTATTCTCACGTGTAGGTGCAAGATTTAAGAATTTTGATAGCATGAGTTATTCATTTTTTATATTTGTTTCAATTCTCTTATTTTTACAATATATTCATATCTACAAATATCTAATGATGTTGTAAATATGCTAGGTATGATTGCGTACCAGACTACTTGGTGCTGGGCTACTTGGTGCTGCCCATCACAATTTGTACTGACAATTTCCATCAAGACGGCCGACAGCAAGAACTTGAATAGCAACTTCAATAGTTTAAATGACCTGTTTGTGTGAACTGGTTTGTACTGTTTTCTAACTTTCCCAAATGATGTATTGTGTCAATCTATGTTGTAAACCATCATTTCATGGAGCATTTTGTAAGCTGCTATGTTGTAGATACTTGTGAATTACTGCATTTTGATTCATATGTGCATGTGAGACTGTTTTGAAATACCTGTCTTGCCAAAATTGGCATTACGATATGTGTAATGCATTCTGGTTAAAAATATAGTTGGTGAAAAATGGGCTGGATGAAATAGGCTAATGGGACGAACTAATGGGCTACCCCATGTAGGATATCCATGACGATTTCTGTGACGAAAACTAGTGTCCATATAGGCTGCCACGTCATTCCAGTTGGTTAATTGAAAAGTCTACGTGGCATCGGTCCATGACGGCTTGCTCCGTCACAAAGGTTTGGGCCCTGGGCGGGCCTGCAGTAGATCCTTGACAGTCAAGGACCATCATGGATAGCACCATGTCAAATTATGATGCGATATACATGACGGAATTCAAATCCGTCAAGGATGGGCACCCATGACGGATTTTGCCTCGCCTGTGACGGATTAGAATCGTCATTTATTAACAGGTTTCTTGTAGTGATAGGACGACATGACATATTCACAGCTACAATGTGCAAACTAAGCAGAAGGATTTTCAAGAAAATAGAAGTAATGCAAGCTAGACACCATATGAAAGATGCAACCAATATTACTCTGCCAAGTTGAAAGTGTCTTGTCATAAGTGGCAATTCGAAAAATAGAAGCAGTATAACATAGAAATCAATGCAAGATGCAACCACTATCAAACTGCCATGTTAAAAGCGTCCAATCATGAGTTACTGATGCGGGATACACAACAATAATACTTTGATGTAAGAACATGGTATGATAGATAGATGCAGTGTATTCTAGACATAGAAAGCCATGTCATATGCACATGTATAACGTATAAACTCAGCAGGTGCAATTTACTCAAAATAGAAGAAATATAGGGTAGACAACATATGTAACATGAAACCAATTATCACACTGTCAACTTAGAGCAAGCACCTGCGATGGTGGAGTACGGGAGATGAACTCATCATGTAGACTTGGGACTTCAACTTCATTAGCAGCAGCAGTGGCAAATCTAGAGAGTCTCTGTTTGCGTCGGTGCGGAGTACCACCAACATCCCCTAACTTACTCTTTTCCTTCCTATTTTCTGATATTGCCTTATGAAGTCAAAACCACAAGAAGAATAATAAAATTACCTCTGCATAACTGGTTGATGCATGATACAGATGAACACTACTTTGATGTAAGGCAAGCGCAGGATAGGAGGATGGAATATATACAAAAAAAGACGACATTTCATATACACACGTATGATAGGAGGATGGAATATGTATGAAAAAACAATAAGCGAAAGGCATTTCAACAAAATTAGAAGAAATGAAAGCTAGGCACCATATGAACATGCAACCAATATCACTCTATGAGGTAAAAAGTGTCTCGTCGTAAGTGCCATTTCAAGAAATTAGAAGCAGTACAAGCTAGAAGACAATGCAAGATGCAACCTATATCACAGTCCGAAGTTAAATGTGTCTTATGGATAAGTGATCGTTGCAGGTATAAGTTGTAAGCTACGCAGATGCAATTCTACATAATCAGAAGCAATACAAACTAGACATCATACGGAAAACGCAACCACGTATAACAGTTCCAAGTAAGAGCAAGCACTTGTGATGGTGGAGTAGGGGAGATGTGCTCATCATGTACACGTATGTTCTAGAAACGGGAACACATGTCATATTCACAGGCATTATGTGTAAAGTAAGCATGTGCAATTCTAGTTAGAAGCAATACAAGCTAGACATCATACGCAACATGCAACCACATATAATAGTGTCAAGTTAGAGCAAGCACCTGTGATGGTGGAGTAGGGGAGATGTGCTCATCATATACACAACTACGTTGACTGTCCAGCCTTGTGTTGTCTTGCGAATCTTGTTGGGAGGATGGCGGAGTAGAATCTGTAGAGACCCCCTGTTTGAGTTGCTCCGAAGGACCACCATCATCCACTGCCGTACTAATTTCCTTCAGCTGTAATGATTTTGCATTGTGAAGTCAAACCGATAAGAAAAAGGAATAAAATTCGCTCTTCAGAACTCATTCATGCATGATACTGACGAACACTACTCGGATGAAAGGCAAACACATGATGCGAGGATGGAATATGTATGAAAAACAGGATTGTGTGACATATTCACACCTATGATGTGGTAACTAAGAAGAAGGCATTTCAACAAATTAGAAGCACTGCAAGCTAGACACCATATGAAAGATGCAACCAATATCACCCTGCCAAGTTCAAACTGTATAGCATTTCAATAAATTAGAAGCAGTATATGCTAAAAATCATATGCAAGACACAACCAATATCAGAGTGGCGACTTAAAGGTGCCTTATCATAAGTGACTGATGCGTGATATGCAAGAATAGTAGTCTGATGTAGAAACAGGAACACATGTCATATTCACAGGCATTATGTGTAAAGTAAGCAGATGCAATTCAACAAAGGTAGAAGCAATACAAGCTAGACATCATACGCAACATGCAACCACATATAATAGTGCCAAGTTAGAGCAAGCACCTGTGATTGTGGAGTAGGGGAGATGTGCTCATCATCTACACAGCTACGTTGACGGTCTAGCCTTGCATTGTCTTGCGAATCTTGTTGGGAGGATGGCGGAGAAGAATCTGTAGAGAACCTCCGTTTAAGTTGCTCGGAAGGACCACCATCATCCAATGCCTTGCCAATTTCCTTCAGCTTTATTGATTTTGCATTGTGAGGTCATACCGACAAGAAAAAGGAATATCATTCGCTCTTCAGAACTCATTCATGCATGATACCGACGAACACTACACTGATGAAAGGCAAAGTCATGATACGAGGATGGAATAAGTACGGAAAAATGGACGGCTTGACATATTCACACCTATGATGTGGTAACTAAGTAGAAGGCACTTCAACAAATTAGAAACACTACAAGACACCATATGGAAGGTGCAATCAATATCACTCGACCAAGTTAAAACTGTCTCGTCATAGGTGGCGTTCGTCAAACTAGAAGCAATACATGCTAGAAATCATATTCAAGACACAAACCAATATCACACTGCCAACTTAAAGGTTTCCCATCATAAGTGATTGATGCAGGATACACAAGAAGAGTAGTTTCATGTAAGAACATGGTGTGATAGACAGATATAGTATGTACCAAAAACAGGAAAGCGTGTCATATTCACATGTATCATGTGTAAGCTAAGCAGATGTAGTTTACACTAATTAGGAGCAATACGAGCTAGACACCATATGCAACATGCAACCAGATATCACACTGCCAAGTTAGGGAAAACACCTTGGATGGTGGAGTAGGGGAGCGGAGACTTGGACCTTGTAATGCACTATCAGTACAAGGAGAATCGGTACAGATGCTCTGTTTACATTGCTGCAGAGGACCATCATCATCGCCTTCCTTACTCTTTTCCTTCCTCTTTCTTGATTTTGCCTTGTCAAGTCAAACCCACAAGAAAAAGGAATAAAATCTGCTCTTCAGAACTTATTGATGCATGATACTGACGAACACTACTTTCATGTAAGGCAGCCGCATGATAGGAGGATGGAATATGTATGAAAAACAGGACGGCGTGACATATTGACATGTATGATGTATAAAGTGTAAACTAAGAACAAGGTGCTTGAACTTGTTAGAATCGATGCAAGCTAGAAACCATATGAAAGATGAAACCAATATCACTCTGCCAAATTAAAAGCGTGCCCTAACAAATGTATTTGACCAAATTAGAAGCAATACATGGCAACAGGCTAGAAATAATATGCAATATGCAACGAATAAAGGTGACTCATCATAAGTGATTGATGGAGGATACAGAAGAGAGGTAGTTTCATGTAAGAACAAGGTTAACACATAGATGTGGTGTGTACCAAAAATAGGAAGGCATGTCATATTCACAGGTATAGTGTGTAAACTAAGCAGATGCAATTTACCCTAATTAGAAGCATTACAAGCTAGACACCGTATGCAACATGCAACCACATATCACACTGCGAAGTTGGAGCAAGCACATGTGATGGTGGTGTAGGGGAAGTGCGGTCTTCAGGTATAGAGCAACGTTCAATATCTTCATTTAGGCTTGCTATTTCTTGAGAATCATGTGGAGAGGATGAAATTGCATTCTTTATAAGAGTATTGCATCTCATATTAACCCACGCGCGTGACTGTCTCATCATAAGTGATAGACGCAGGAAATACAAGAACAATAGTTTGATGTAAGAACATGGTGTGATCGGCAGATGTAGTATGTACCAAAAACAGGAAGGCGTGTCATATTCACATGTATAATGTGTAAGCTAAGGAGATGCAATTTAACAAGTTAGGAGCATTGATGAGGGATACACAAGAAAAGTAGTTTGATGTAAGAACATGGTTAATAGAAAGACGCAGTATGTACCAAAAACAGGAAGGCATGTCATATTCACATGTATAATGTGTTAACTAAGCAGATGCAATTTACCCTAATTAGAAGCATTACAAGGTAGACACCATATGCAACATGCAACCACATATCACACTGCCAAGTAAGAGCAAGCACCTGCGATGGTGGTGTGGGGGAATTGCGGTGATCAACTAGAGAGCTACGTTGACTATCTTCATTTAGCCCTGCTGTTTCTTGAGAATCATGTGGGGAGGATGACACTGTACTCTTTAAACGAGTAGGGCGTCTCACAGTAACCCACCCGGGTGACTGTCTCATCATAAGTGATTGACAAGGGATACAAAAGAGCATTAGTTTGATGTACGAATATGGTTAATAGACATATGTAGTATGTATCAAAAAGAGGAAGGCATTTCATTATCAAAGGTATAATGTGTAAAGTAAGCAGATTCAATTTAACCAAATTGGAAGCAATACAAGCTAGAAACCATATGCAACATGCAACCACATTTGACAGCGCGAAGTTAAAGCAAGCACCTAGGATGGTTGTGTGTGGCAATTGAGATCATCAACTACAGAGCTACGTTTACTGTCTCCAACTGCTGACACTACACCCATTAGAGCGCTGAAACGCTTAGTGCTTATCTTCGAATTACACTGGAGTGACTTCTGTCTTTTCTTTTCTGCATTCATCAACACTGCGTCAGAGTCTAAAATACCCATGCATAAAAAAAAAGTGTGAGTATGGGTGAAGTGTGTGCACAATTAGTATAGTGTAAGGGCAGCAGATAGCAGGTCGGTGAGAAATAAATGACGGCAGACATATGATAGCTCTACAACATGCATGGCACACTCAATTACTACAGGATTCTATGAAAATAACAGTCGACTAAAAGCAAATAGGCCAGTCCATTTTTTCTGCACCGCCCGATGTATAAAGAACGGGCACATCGCCTTCATCTACCTCCAGCCAGTCAGTGCTGACGATCTTCCTCGAAACGCCAGCGACCACCAGCCCAGTATTCCTCCCCTGCCTGCGCCCTCCCCTCGACCTCACCGTACCGTCGTGCTTGGCACCGCCCCCTGGCCATCCATTCAAGCCCCGTCGACCTCCAGATCGGGTGCAAGCAGCTCCTGCGCCCCACACCCCTATGATAGACAATGATGCGCCGCTTCCCCGGGGAACAGGCGGACTAGGTGCTCCGCGCGCCTAAGCGGGTGCTGCTTCTTTTAATTGCGGTTCGACTGGCCCTGAATTGAAATCCAGGCGGGCTACTGACCTCTAGCAAAGGTGAAATAGTAAAAGGGAGGAAACCTTATGCATTTAGTATCACGAAGAAGATGCAGTAAGAAGCGCTCAACTAGTTTCTTTCGTGGGATGAATACGGTGTGAGCGGAGACGTAAGATTTGCACGAATAAGGGAAGAGGAGTACGTCTTTCTGCGGGCAGTGCTGTGTCCTCCTTCTGTTTTTCCGACGATCTTGTTGTTCGCCGGAAAACCAGAAGTTTTGGAGGACGGTGCAGCCTTGGACGAACCCATGGCCAAATTGTTGAGTGTGGTGCGGTGGCCGTCTGTCGGCGGCGAGGAAGCAGATCCGAGGTGGCGAACGACGGCGTAGCGGGAACAGCTCCGGTGCGGTGGACGGTTGCGATAGTGGAGCCGCAGCAGTGAGGCGCAGGACGGCGTGGTCAGAGTGGTTCTGGTACGGTGCACGTTGGCGTCGGCGTCGTGGAGGCAGCTCTGCCTCGGCTTCAGCTGCTAAGTCCTTGAGGGTGTTGCGGTTGCTGTTGCGTTGGACGACAACGTCGGGGTACCGACTCCGGCGTGATGGAGGAGGGCAGCGGTGGATTGGCCTCTATGGGGTGGAGGACGGAGGAGGCTGGGGTTTTGCGGCTGGTGGAGAGGGCGTTTTCGCGCCCACGGAGTATGAATGGGGAAACGGAGGGAGGCGGGGAACTAAGGGGGAACAATGTTTCGGTTTGAGACGCGCCTGTTTGCAATTTGGGGAAAGTTACAAACTTTGCCCCCATCTAAAATTTCGGACATATTGCGGGTTGGGGGTAGGACAGTCATGTCAGGTGTCCCAAATGTGGGCGGGATAGATTTCGTCCGAGCGCATGGGTGTTTATGCGCCCACGTCGTATGAATGCTTCTCAGAGGCGGTTGAGACTGGTGTCTTGGTGAAGTTACAAACCTACCCCGGTTTAGATCTTTGGACATCGGGCCGATAGGCTACACGGGCCAGAGTCAGGACAGTAATTTCCTACCACCAAAACATTAGTCTCGCGCGATTTCGTGTGACTAGAGGCCTATTTGGCGCTTCGTTCAATATTTGGGAGCAAAAGCATTAACGTTTTCGCTTCTCTTGAATTGAACTTTCAGGATTTGTCAAACTTCACAAATCTTTACTCTTGAGAATCCTAAAGCTACGATTATTTTGGAATGGAGGGGGTACATTTTAATATACATTGTACACGAGTATATATTAAAAAAATATGCAACTTACCTTAGTTCATGCATGGTTCCAGATATAATCTCCTTGGTTGCAAAAAAAAGTTAGATATGCGTATGAATATATATAGCATGTTCAAACTCACAACAAAGATTGATGCCCCCTTTTACATCTGATTTACAAATGCCATTATCTCGGGTTAAAATAGATGAATGCACTTCCTATGAATTCGAATCTTCGAAACCCCCTTTATGTTGAATTCGACATGTATTGCTAGCAATTTGGAATGTATCCATGCAAGTGACAAATGTATAAAGTGCTTCACACTAACAACATGGAGTGCACTAATTAATGTTTATATATGAATTGCAAAAGCATCCATTGCCTGTATTTCAAACTGATCTCACTCTATGGATTGATAATATGAAATAAACACATGCACATTCTAGAATTCAGTAGAGTATGGGTGTCTGATAGACCGATTTTCGTCCATACGCAATTTTGCAAAATTCATGATCTCATCCAAAAGTAATAATGCCATTTATATTTTAATTTAATGCGTAGAACCGCCTTTTAGACGTAGATGCACTATGCCTCGCCCCGTTCTCACAAACGTGTTATATATCTCTCTATCTAACGCATAAGTGCACACACTTTATATGCATCGGCATTTCTCCTTCACACATGCTCACAATCTCTCTCAGGGTGTCGGGGTGTCTCACGCACATGCTCTCTCTGTTTCTCTCTCTCTCTTTCTGACTATTATTTACCGTGCATATATACACATGCACGGTCTCTACTAGCCCTCTATACACACATATATGTGCCTACGTGTCTCCTGCACGCACATTATCTTTAGGCCTCTCTTGCACACATTGCCCCCCCGGACACACCTCTGTAATAGTAGTTGGCAAATATGATTTCATCATATCTTTCGGTAGGATATCACCGGCTGTTAGGCTGGATGGTAATACAAGGCAAAGTTTTACCCTAGTTCAGATCGAACCCTTTGCAGTTGAAGAAAGAGCCTACTCCTAGTACTGTATAATAGTGATAGGGGTGTGTACAAAGTACACGTGAATACCAGGCATTGTGTGTGTGTGTATACTATCGACGAACTAGCCCCCAAGCTTGTATAACATACTAAGGGCCTAGGGTTACAAATCATATATAGTCGGCTTATCACTAGTGGGGATAGAGTCCTCCGCGACTCTGGTAGCTTCGTATTGTACGCCGAGTCCTCCACATGGGTCTTCGTATAACACGTCTCGGTCCAACCTATATGTGGCGCAGGATGGAACCGACCCATGAGTCTTCATGTTGACCCACCACAACTAGAAATGATGTCCCCACCACACCACACACGCAATCGGCCACTAAGAAAATAAGCATATACAATAGTACAATGGTATCTAGCTCACGATACGTCTCCATATTTTGTTGATGACACTGAGGGACTTTGCATTTGATGCGTGCTCCGTATTTTGTTGACGACACTTACGGTCATTGTATTTGAAGCGAAAGCACGATATGGTCACTGGACTTCAGAATAAGGTCATCACAGTCACCACATACATTTTGTTGTGCTAACTAACATGTGGTTGGATGGTTAGAGGACAGTGGTTTCTCGAGCCCACCAAGGTTAAAGTCCCGGTGCTCCCATTTATCTTGTGTTAATTTCAGTATTTTCCGGCGATGTACGTTTAGTGGGAGGAGACGTTCCACTCGACTACGAGGCACCTATGGTGACTTCGTAAAATCTCAAGATCATATATGCTGGCCCACTCTCTCGAAGGTGCTCATAGGGGTAGGTTTCGCGTGTGTGCGCTTATAGCGGTGAGTGCTTGCGCGTATATATGAACCCTTGCGTCTGTACCGTGTTAAACAAATACATTTCACGATTACATGGTCACTAGCTCACCCGTACAACTCCATATTTTGTTGATGACACAATCAATTGACCAGTCAAATGACACAACTAGTGTTGCACCATCGGGGCGCGTAACCGTGGGGCCCACCTGTCAGCCTGTATATGAAAGAAAGAAATGGTAGTTTGAGCCTATACTGTGTTAATAAAATAGGAGTACATTTTAGGGTGATCATACGGTCACTGGCTCACCATACAGCTCCGTAATTTGTTGATAACACGATCAATTGACCAGTCAAATGGTCCACATTCAGCAGCGCACATTACCATAGAACCCACCCGTCAGTGTGTATATGAAGGACATAAATGGTAATAAACTAGTGGTCGGTGGTTATTAGAAGTCGTGAGACCTCTGGTTGGCAGTCACCGGCG
>NC_041383.1:42175796-42188745 GCF_002162155.2 Triticum dicoccoides
TGGCGGCTCGGGGGGGGGGGGTGGAGTTTGATGATAAACTGGAGGCCCTTGATTTCGTATCCAACTGCTGGAAAATCTAATGACCAGAGATGAAAAAGTCAGTCGACTGACGTGTAGCCTCACCCCGCACGTACACATGCACGCACACAAGACACGCACGCATGTAGGCGTGCAACACTGACACGTACACATGACGTACAGACGCACACATGTTGGCGTGCAACACTAACATGTACACATGCACTCACGAACACACGCACGTACACACCCATGCATGCAACACTGAAACGCACCCTTGCACGCACGCAACACTCGCACGCCTGCATGCACACAACATACGACACAAGACACACGGTCAACCTATACGTGCATGCACCCTTTGTTAAGGACATGGATTGTTACGTGTATTAATCAATCTTATCTGTGATAAGCAGAACATTGATGTTTGCAGCGGTCTTCATGATTCACAACGTATCGAACGAACTATCAACATAGTAGGCTTAACTACATGAAAAAGATGATGTCACACTCAATGAACAATCATGGGTTTATGAAATGCCCGCTTCTGACCGCCCTGGCCCACCAAAGGTTACTCTACTGTGCAGTGCCTGCGTTGGGTCACTGACATGCACGCCTTGCATCCAAAGAGCCCACACGTCAGTGGAAGAATGGCGCGGTGTCCTAGGTCAGAGTCGAGGGTGCCACTCGCGGCACGCCCGGCTGAACACGCCTCCGTGCTGCATTCAAATGCCTCCATGAAACCCGCCCGTGTGGAAGCCGAGAAACCCACTCTGGACACACGTCCGTTCATGACCGGGCCGGCGTTAAATGCAACGCCGGCCGAGCTCCTCCCGTCCGCCGTCTATTTAATCTCCTATTTAAACGAGGCCAAACGCCGGCCAAGAATCGCACACCTCTGCCGCTCCCCTATCTCCTCCACCATTTTGTCCACTCTTACAATGGCTTATGAAGAGTAGTTATTCCGCATCCAAGCCGGCTGGGTAGCCCGCCGGATATGAGCTATGCAGCTCGCTGATCCACCTCCCTCCCCTCGCCCGACGGAGCCAGTTGACGCCCCAAGCCAGCGCGGCGGTTTAGCAACTCGCCGCTCCAGGCCAGCTCGACGAGGAGCGGCGCACGGGCGTCGTTGCTGCCGTCCACGCCGCCGCCTTGTACTGCGTCTCCCGTTTCTGTGGCCGAGACTCCCATGCCGGCGGCCGCGGCATGCAAGCAGCGATAGAAGCCGGGTGCGCGGAGAGCGATGAGTCGGTGGCCAGCGCCTCCGCGTTCGCCGCCATCATCGAGGAGAAGTAGAACATGGGAGGCCGCTGCCGCTTGGGTCCCGTGAAGGTCACCGAGGAGGCGACGCCGTCATACACAGCAGGTGTCTTGCCGGATCCTTTTGTTGTGAGGACCTTCATCAACCCCGCATGGGCTCCATGGAAGAGGGGAATGTTAGGATGAACTCGAGCCGGTGCAGGCCATGGTGAAGTAGTGGCCGGTGATGAACTCGAACCGGTGCCGGCCACCATCATCTTCGGCACCAGCCAATGATATCAGTTGGGTAGTGGGGAAGCAAGCCATCCTTTGCGTTGAAGCATATACCTCCAGGGCTCCCGACAGTCCGGTGATCGTGCTGCCGGACATGAGGAACACAAATCAATCGGCGGGCGACCATTTAGGCCAGGTATTATATACATGTGCTGTCCAGAACTAGCACCTCGTAGTTCATTTGAATGTAATGAAATCCATCATGTTTGTGTGAAAATCCAGTATTTTATATGATTTCCATCGTTGTTTATATGAAATATTAGTTTGTCTACGTGTTTGCATGAATTTCGTCCAGTTGGTTGAGTTGCTGTCATAATGTGTGCGGCTACGGTTGGATGGCGTAATTCGAGTCACCGGTCGGTCTGCGGGCGGCTCAGGTGGCGTTGTGGGACAAAAAAACACAGCTCGTGCGAGCTCGTCTCCAACGTGCGCGCTGGAGGATGCATGATGGCATGAGCACCCAAGCCATTCCTCGTTCATCGGTGGCAAAGGCACCGGTGGACAAAAGGGTCGCCAATATTTTGGCTACCCCGTGCAAGATCCAAACAGCCCATCCCAACAGATTCAAATCCCTCGTTCGTCGTGGAATTTTTCCATGTGTTGTTTTCATGGACTAGCAAGATGCCCGTGCATTGCACGGAACATCAAGATGCATTTTTTACAAACTCCCGCATGCATGCAAGGGATAATTAATGTCCTCCTTTGCTAGTACCACGAGGCAAACACCATTAATATTGCATCGATTAGTGTTAGTGGCCTTGTATATCTGCAAATTGTAATTTTGATAGTGACCCCTTGTATATAAAAATGGAGGGATAAATATGAGAGATAAGGTGAGGAGGAGTGGGGCGTGGTGCCGTGGTGGTGACTGGTGGTCGGACTGGGCGGAGGCATGGGGATGGACGAATCATTATGTCTAGGTTTGTATCTCTCTCACACACACCCACGTAGGTGGGGGAGGTGCACGAAGAGAAGAGGTGCACGCACGGCGCACATACTCCCGTCTCTTTCCCAACCACACCCGCGCGGGTACAAGGTGGAGCTCATTTCTGTACGAAAAAGGCAGCCCACGTGGTTATTTGGCACGTGTACTGGTTGTCCACTTGGTGGAAGGAGGATCATCTACCACGGGTGAACAAACAAATTTCGACTTGACGCGTTATGTTAAATTAAAAAAAGAGGCAAACCATGTGGGGCCTACCTTAGAGGCAAGGCTCTATACACTGGAGTACTTTTGATGTGTCCCGTCAACTCGCAGAACGAGGAGAAGCTTGTTTAGTACGCCGTCTCCCCCGCCCACGGGCGCGGTGGCTCGCAGGATGATGTGAAGCTGGAGTACTATTGTACGCCTTTACGCCCGCTCCCTCGCCCACGCATGCGGTGGCTCGCAGCACGAGGAGAAAATTTTCCTACTCCCTCCGTTTACTCCTCGTCCCTACTACTACCTCCGTCTACTCCTCGTCCCTACTACTACCTCCGTCTGGGTTTATTGGTCTTCATTGTATTTCATGACAAATTTTGACCATAAATTGAACTAACAAAATGTTCACGCATGTCACCAAAAATTATATTTTTGAAAACTATGTTAAAATACGAATCCAATGAGATAATTTTTCTTGACATGCATTAATATTTTGTTAGTTAAATCTTTAGTCAAAATTTGGCACAAATTACAAAGGGGACCTATAAACCAGGACGGAGGTAGTACGTACGTACTTTGGTTAGTACTCCCTCCATTTACTTATACAAGGCCACTATAAAAAATACATTTTGCATCTATACAAGGCCACAAATAGTAATCGAGACAAAAGTTAATACTCCCTCCTTTCAGTTTATGGCTCAATTTCAAAATCTCTCCAACCAAGATAGATGGTGAGTGGTCGAATTAATTTCGTAGTTTGCACAGTACGCTCATTTTTGTCAAGAAGTTATGTTTACCGAGGCATTAATTAGAACGAATGCATGAATGACCACTAAATTTCCATGAACTTGTACATGCATTGGTTAGTTTCCTCTTGATACTGCTTGCGTCCGGTGATCTAGCGCACCTCGAAATCCAACATGTAATGGTACTACTACTAGTATAGTAGAATTGAGACTTATCAAACGGAAAAATGAATGTTTTTTAGATTAGCCCTATAAACCCTAGTGGGTACGTACTCCGTAAAAACAGATTTTTCCAAAATTAAGTCGCTCCCTTTCATTAATTCTGTAGTATACTCCTCCATCGACGCTCCCTTTCATGAATTCTGTACTTCCTGCCGCCGACATGTGGGACATATAGCAACCGGGTCGACATGTCAAGCACCAAATAACAGTGCAGAGCAGCAGGAGGGACGCACCCCACTCGTACCGGCCCAGTAGTAGTAATGAGCAATGAGACGTCAAATCACAATGCCGCACCTTCCCAGACGGACGAAGCAACCATTATTTCACACTTTGGTTCGACATCATCTCAAACCACGTACTAGTATTGCTTCTGTCTCAAGAGGGACACGCGCATCGCCTTGGTACATCATGACACGTGGGACGGCATGACAGGCCATGCTCCCCCGCCGATCGCTCGGTAAAATCACCTCATTTTTACTATACTTCCTCCGTATCGTTTTACTACATGGCATGCACGTTGTTCTATGTTGAGAATTTAACTGGCTATATATATGTGATGAAAAGTACGCTAGCCTTTTAAAAAATGTATACTTTTGTACAGTAGTACTCCCTTCGTTCCTAAATGTAAGTCTTTTTAGAGATTCCACTACAAACTACATACGATGTATATAGACATAGTTTAGAGTGTAGATTCACTTATTTTGCTCCGTATGTAGTCCATAGTGAAATATCTAAAAAGACTTATATTTAGGAACGGAGGGAGTACTATCGATGGATTGCGCCATGGAGCAAAAATTGAAATTTTTAAGAAAGGTGGTACATATAGAGAGCGCTCGTCGCCAAATTATGCATATAGTACTATTAATAAAGCTAATACGTGCTTAATTGGGGTGCTAAATTCTATTAAATAAATGCTAGTAGTATGTACATACTGAAGAGTTAAAAGTAACGAGAAGAAACATAACATAGTTCTGCTGGGGGCTCAGCACAACACACCCCTCAAATTAAACTAAGCACACCTGAAATTAAACTATGCAACTAATCCGGTAGACACTGCATTAGAAGTTTAGAACCACCATGAGCAACGACACTGCCACCTTACTCGGAGTCCTCGTCCACGTCCTCGACTTCGTCCTTGTCCCTCTTCCTCTTGGCCTATACTTCTTTGCTTGAACCGCCAACTTGGTTGTTGCTCTTCATCCAACCCTTGTAGATATTGAAACAAAGGTAGCCATCCATTGCAGTGTAGTGGATGTGGTCTATATCTAGTACATTCCGCTGCCATGCATGACAATGAAATTTGTAATGAGGTTTCTCCAGTTTACGGTACGAAGGATGAACCATGGCTCCTGCCAGGGTCAGCATTGAGGGCTTACGAGAGGGCACCAACCGATTCTTCTGGAGGTCGAAGGGGTTGCCTACAACGAGGCCTATCCGACCCAGGCCTTCTTTGTCATTCTTAAAGTCTACAGTAACGAATTTCACTATTTTGTCCTTGAGGAAGTTCTTAAAATCCTGGCACTCAACGTAGGCATGGCATATATGGTAGACCAAGAAAACGTTATGTACGCAAACCTGGATCACGGAGGGCTTCTTCCTCTCTTCGTCCTTTAGATCCTTCTCTCGTCCCACGACTGTGGTGTACTCAACATCTAGCCCAGCGACCCACTCATCATGTGAGTTTTCGAACATGCATCTGAAGCGAGAAAGGCATCCTTTCACCGTCACGGAAGTACGGGTGTAGATGACGTCGAACTCATCACCGGTGATGGTTCTATCCTTGTACTCACCGCCGATCGGGGAGATTTGGGACGCCATGGATTTGGAAGGCAGGTTAGGATTAGTGGAACTGCCGTAATGTGAATGGATGGGACGACTAGGAGCGAACCGCCGTAGTATTAAAGGACGTGCTGGGCTAGCAGGAGCGAACTGCCAGCGTGCGAACGGCAGGGTAGTGGCTTTCCATTCTCCCATGATACGGGCTTCCGAGAGCCCTTGGATCTGAGATTGAACGGTTGCATGGCGTGATTCTAGACCTATGGGTGAATATCCTATCCTGGAGGGTTATTATACAAATTTTCAGCAACTTAGCATGCGACCGTTTGATCTTAGATCCAAGGGCTGCGAGCAGCCCGTATCATGGTCGCGCCTACCACGACCGTCACGTCGCTCGCGCGGTAGCGCCCTTGGAGATTTAACACGATGCGTTAGGCTATCTGATGTTGGCATGTCATCACTTAGTCACTCATAGTACAACAAGGTTAGATATAAGGTTGGCTATAAGTGTATTTTTTTACTCCTGTCTTTCTCTTTCTTCGTACTCCCTCCGTCCCATAATATAAGAACGTTTTTGACACTAGTGTAGTGTCAAAAACGTTCTTATATAATGGGACAGAGGGAGTACTAGTATTTATTGCGTTTGCCAAGGAGTGACCTCTTCCAATGAAATGGTGTTGCTAAGTTTGCTTCATTTAATTAGCTATAGACTCAAAATTGTCTTTTCACCTAGGTACACGCGCTTAGCACCGTTTCTTCCTTGGGTCACCAAACTAGTCTCTCTCTTCTTGATTAACTTGCCACATCAGACTTTATGCCTATGTGGCAAGCTTAAGCACCTATAGGAGCAAGTAAGTACAATAGTGCGCTTTACATGACATTTTTGCATATGTGGAGGAAAGAGAGTCAAGGAAAAAGTGGAGAAGTGGGCTCTCATGCAAGAGCCAGCCTCTACTACATGGTGGAGCATTGGGAGAGCACCTGTATGGAGGTGGTCAGGAATCAGGAGACTCATGCCGGTCGTAGCGTCGCAGTTAAAATGATAATGGCAAGTCAAATCACGGGGCCCCACCTGTCCAGCAGTAACTCGCTATCAAATCACACAGCCCTACGTTTGCAGCAGCCAACTCCCTCGTCTTCTCACGTCTCTGTCGAACCGACTAGGCGGAACTGCCCCGCCGCCTATCGCGCAGGAAAAGCCCCGCCCTCGACTTTTAAATACAACTACTCCCTTTGTCTAGGTGAGTAAGTCATCTTACGAAAACCAAATAATCCCAAAATACTAAGGCGCGGTGCATTAACTTCTACCTCGTTTCTTGTTTCTTCACATATCAACCAATAAGAATCCAATGATATACTTTTTGTGACATAGTAACTCATATTTAGTTAGTCAAATGGATGACCTAGAACTACGTGCAGGCCCTATAAACCGAGACGCCTACAAATAAAAAACCGAGATGGAGAGGGTAGTTTAGCACGTATCTTTTTAGATCAATATAGTCAGGATTCACAAAGGAGCAAAACCAAGTGGTAGGCTGCTCCTGTCGTGTTGGCGCAGCAACTCAAGCAGGGTCAGTCCGCACATGAAATGGCGACAAACTTAACTGGACCCCTTTGGCAGACTGTGGCTCATCCACCGTCTTGTTCCACGTGCGATGCACCAAATTACAGTTCGGAGCAGCGGTTGGAATTGGAGGCACCCCGGTAGTAGCGCTGCAGTAGTAGAAAATGAGCGATGAGGGGTCAAATGACAAAGCCCCTGCTTTCCCGCATTAAGCTGGACGGACGAAGCAATGATCATTTCACTCTAGCGCGCAAGAGCATAAAGAAAAAAGAGAAAACAATGATGCGTGCGGCAGCTACCTAGGGCACCTTAGGGTAGGGGTCTCCACTACAGATCCTTTTTTTTAAAGCGCCTCCACTACAAATCGGCTTCTCCCTCGTCCTCTTGAAGAAAACCGATGATGAGTGCGGCGGTAGGGTTTGTAGGAGTACTATGGCGTGCTGGGCCATGTCATAGTAAACGGGTTCGAGTCGACGCCTTAAATATGTGTGGGCCGCTTGGTTTTACGGGAACGAGGTAGCATTTTGGGTTCGGGGACCAGTGGAGATAAAGTACGTACAAAAAATTGTGGACGTAGGTTCGACCGAAAGGCAATGATCCATGGGCCCTGCATTTTGAGATACCCGGAGCCGCGTGAAATTTGCTACTCTACTCAAAACTAGTAAGGTACACATGTATTGAACGCATGAGATTTTGAAACCAAATTATGAATAAATACACACTATAGCATGTAAAGCTTTGAGTCATATATGCACGATGTAGATGTTCGTTTAGTTCTTATAGATCATCTCATTCAAAATCAATTAGTTTTAAAAAATGTTAAGATTCATGGGGTTGTGCATTGTAAATCATAATGTAAAAAACAAATAATGGCAATTCATTTAGAAAAAATTAATCAATTATGATACAGAAGATTCTAGAACAAAGGAGAAGTGCTTGTGTTTTGAGGTTTGTGCATTATGCTTAAGTTCAACCATGGAGTCTTCTAAATTGTACATGTGGTAGATGTGGTGGAATGTTGATGATATCCAACGACCAGTAGTGCTCGGATTTGCCCATCTCTGCACTGTCGGGTTAGCTTCATCCAGCGACCATCTTTCAAAGTTATTGGCACACTATATAGTTCTTGTGCCATAGTTGCATTGTTTGGAAAAAAGCTACTAGTGGGTTGTACTATCTATTTAGGAATAGAAGATGTATACATGGAAGCTGTAGGGAAAGAGATGACATGGAGCATCTCAATTCCTATGAGTAGGGATTGGAAAAGAGATGTCATTTGGTTCACATCATAGGAACTTTTCTATTGAATCTAGAGATGACATGTATCTCAATTCCTATGAGGAGGGATTAGTAAAGAGATGTAATTTGGTTCATATCATAGGAACTTTTCTATTGAATATACGCTAATGTTTATTTTCCTTTGAAATTAAGGGAGTATAGGACACTACTAGGGAAAACCTTATACACAGAAGCTTAGCAGCAGCGCGGCATAAAAAGAAGCGCTGCTGCTAATTAGCAGTAGCGCGGGTTTTTAACCCTCGCTACTACTATGTTGATAGTAGTAGCACGGGTTTTTAACACTCGCTACTACTAAGAGGTCTCTACCGTGCCCACCGACACATGCCATAGTAGTAGCGAGGGGTATAAACCCGCGCTACTACTAAGTTGATAGTAGTAGGGCAGTTTTATACCCCTCGCTACTACTAAGTACGAGGTAGGTGAAGTCGCCATATCCTCGGCCGAATCCCCATCTCCTCCCCGAAATCCCTCCTCTCTTCCACCACTCTCTCCTCTCACTTTCCATACGCTCTCACATGGACCTCTTGCCCATGCACCCATCCTCCTCCATGGCGCCGAAAGAGGCCGCCGTCTCGCGCCACCACCGTCTAGGAGCTCGCCGGTCTTCCACCGATGTCTAGGAGGCCGCCGCCCCGCGCCACCACACCGGAGCACCTCGCCACCGGTGACTAGCTCCGCTACTCCCTACATCACCTTCCTCTCTCCCTCGGTTTTCCTTTTCTCTCTCTCCCTCTGGTGTGACTCACCCTCCCATGTCCATGCCCGTGCAGGTCATCAACATGGATGACCTGGAGTTATCTGGCATGGTCGGGAGGAGGAGCCCCACGCCGCGGTCTGGCTCTGCCATAGAAACGGGCCCTCTCCAACAGCCACTGCTGGATCTGGTCTTCCGCTGTAAGTTCATGCCTCCGGCGCCACCAATCATCGCTAGATCTTACAATTGCTGCCATTGACAGCACGCACGGGATCGAGAATTTTTTTGTTTTTGAAAGTAATAGCAGTAGCGCGGGGTATAAGACCCGCTACAGCTAATTAACAGTAGCACTGTTTGCAACGCACGCTACAGCTAACCATGTATAGTAGTAGCGTGTGTCAACACGCGCTACTGCTACAAGTTAGCTGTGGCGCCGTATTAGTAGCACGGGCACCCGTGCTACTGATACACCCAAAACCCGCGCTGCTGCTAGGCTTTTCCCTAGTAGTGGGAATCCATTCATATGAACCAAGTGGCTCTAAAGCTATAGAAATGATATCATGTTTATTTCCTTTGAAATGTAGAGTATATGAATATATTCCTATGAACCAATTGGCTCTAAAGGAAAAAGAATCCTATAAAAATCATATCATATAGAGTTCCTATGATATTCCTCGCCACTAAAGGATGGTTGAAATTGCTGCGGGTGATACGATGGTCTTTCTTTATGGACTCCTCACCCATCTTTATAGTTACCTCTCGAAGATGAATGAAATGATATATATAGGGTATTCTACATGTGCAATTTGGTACACGAAAACTCGGTAAAAGTTTGCGAGGTTCGAATTTTCAATAAAGCTATATGCACTGCATTTTGGAACGGAGGGAGCATACGGAAGTTGCTAACACTCACGTGGAAGATTTGTGTGTAGGAGGAGTGGCTGTTTTGTTAAATGACGGCAAAACTGACACTGTCGGATGCCGATCTAACGGTTCTTACGGCGTTCGTCAGGAAAAGGCTTGTGGAGAACGTTTGTCGGATAATGATTTACGGACACATGCATTGCATTGATATGTGCCCCCCTCTCTCTCTCACGCACACGCACCCTCACGAGTCAGGACTCTCCCGTGTCCTCTCGCAGACTCGCACATCGCACCCACCGTCTATCTACAGGTAGACTTCGCGCACATATGTGCTCTTCACACCCTATCCTCAGAACTTCTAGAAAACAAAAGACGGCGCGCACATTTTATTTTAGCTCACACGTCACACACTTATACTATTACTCTTGCGGCGAACGTTCTTTGGGCATAGTATATTTTACTCTCACGAAGAGAAGCAGCGCACGCACGCACTAGTTCTCTCACACCCACTCGCGGGTACACGTAGGAGCGCATTTTTTTGAAGCTCGTACAACAAAATCACTCCACTATATATAAAAGCAGGAGCCTTAGCGCTTGCTTTACTAGGGTTCCTCTCGTTCACTCTCTCATGCTCTACAGATCTAAGCAAGACATAGGTGGCCACACTCTCTCTCTCAGCTCACGGCTGGTCACAAATCTGGCCGGACAACCTCAACCGGGGCAGGGTGTAGGTGCATTGTTCATGCTGTCGTCGGTGCGAGGGAGGAGACCAACGGCTGCCCGCGTGTCCCGATCGGCGGCCGTACGTGCCGTTCTCTCCGAGAGAGCGCCGGCTTGGGAGGGCCTCCGACCCCTTCTTCCTCCCTGCGGTATTGTGGCCATGATGCGGCCTCCCGACGCTGTCTTTGCCACATGCCGACGACCCTCAGCTATATATTCCTTTGAAACCTGCCTTTCTCTACTGCCCCAGCTCTTCCCCCTTCTTGTGGATCCTTTTCTACTTCCGTCCGCTGTTCCAAAGCCACCTAGACTTCTACTATTATTAGAAGTAAAGCTAGTTCATACAGTCGACTCAAAGCGTTGGTTCAAACAGGGAAGAAAGTGGGAAAGTTGTAGCATGAATCTAGGACTTGGTTCTAAGAGGAAACATGGGAAAGTATTAATATATGTCACTGTTTAAATAACCGTATTTCGTATTTGCGCAAACAGGGATGTCTGTCTCCATATCGTTTCGGGATGTCTGTCTCCGTATCGTTTCTATCCGCCGAATCAAAAGCACACACCTCAGTTTTAGTACAACTGCTCAAAATGAGATGGCTATCCCTTGTTGCCATCATCTAACCTCCCGTCTTAAAGGTATCCCTACATTGGTAGTAACTAAGGTAGAATGACCAACGCAATCTAAAATAAGCCGATTCGTACATTTTACTTCCTGATTGCAGTGCAGGGACGAGCGAAAACAACTGCATCCTAGTCCAGAATGCACTTTCTACCAATTCATCCATGGACCGAGGACTAGCTGGCACGCCTGCACGGCGGTTTTTTTGGACAGGTGCACGGACAAGAGGCATTGTGGTCTGCTTATTTCTGCAAATAGCGGTGCTTAAATTTAGTGGAATGCACAAGCATTTCAGTTGGTCACTACACTGCATGGTTCAGTTCAGCATTCCAGCTGAGACCACAATTATAATTGGTTATTCTGGAATGAGAGAACCTAACCCTGGATGGTGGCAACAAGAAAAAACCAGAGTGAACTCCAGGAAATTTAAGCCTGCCGGGAGGCCCTTCGCTCAGAGAAGCCTTGGTTGATTTTTCCTGATTTGTAAACCTTCTCACAACTTTGTCTTTTGCTGTGAACTAGTATATGTTTTTTATGTTCTATGAATCATTAAGATGTATAAAATTGCTTAACTTATGCTTTTCAAGATTTTTATGAAGACGAGTTTAATGTGAGTGTTCCGCATGAGCGCTGGACTAGCGTGTGAACGTTTGGAATTTATTACATTGTGGCCTCAATTAACTGCATGAACCACTATAACAAGATACATAGTTGCTTATATGTCAGACAACAGATTGTTGATTGTTAGCTGGTCGGTAGGCTAGTGTTGAAGCGAGCTGAACCAATGTGCTGTGTTTTGCACAACTGCTTACAAGTGGGGTAGCACCAACAGTGTTTACATGTACTTATGTATACGTCGGCGCACGGTTCTCGAACGAGTGCTCTATTTCATCAAAACACACACTGCTCGTATGATAAACCGTGACAACTTATGTCTTACCATGCCATATTCATGAAAAAACTAGTGAGGATGCATCTGTTTCGGCAACAATTACGATGGTTCTCACACGATTCACGGGCACACAAAACTAGCAGCAGTTCCCATAGACGGATTCAAACAGAGTACTAGCCCCAGAGGGGTCGATAACAGGCAAGGTTCGGATAATTAGACACAATCCAAACTACTATTAAACTCTAGCTGGGGCAACTATTTCATGCCTCGATCTAATTTGGGCTGGACACAAGACGGACCTTGCCATGAACATCATCGAGGACGTCCCGCAGCAGTTCAATCCTGTGAACCTTCATGAAGACAACCTTGTGGCCTTGCCACTGATAAACTTGTTTGTGGAGGCATGCCACATCATCTTCCTGCGTAAGCTTGACAAGAACAGTATGCCTCACAAATGAAGGAGTAGCTTTGAACTTCTTGTGCTTCAGTACACCCTGGACAACACGCCTGACAACAGTGAGGCTAGAATACAACTCTTCATTGGTATAACCGCAAATGGCTTCCAGGATCCAACAGCCTAAGAACTCTGTTTTCCCAGTGCATATATTCAGGTCGTCCGCCTCATAGCGAGTGACATGCACAACCACACAATCCTTGTCTACATCAGGGCTCTAATTGAAACAGAAACAAATTCTGAATTACTTTTCAGTATAAGAAACACAAGTTATTTAAACCACTATGTATTGCATGGCATCGAAGCTAATAAAATTTTGCATTATTAATCACCACATACTACCTTTTCTAAAAAAATCACCAAATACTTAGATGAAAAACCACAATTGAGATCAGCAAAGAAGGAAA
>NC_041383.1:42188943-42205125 GCF_002162155.2 Triticum dicoccoides
AACGGGGCATTGGCCATCTCAGTAGTGGCAGTGAGTGTATCTGGGGTCGGCTCGGTGGTTGCCTCCATCTTCTTGGAGCTCTCTGTCTCATGGGGATCAGCCTCCCGCGTCTGCTCCAATATTAGCAGATCTTTGCCTGGTTCTCCTTGGTCCATCATGAAACTGACGAATACTAGGAGACCACTGAAAGGAAAACACAATCGCCATGACAATGAAACAAAAAAGAGAGTGAGTATCGGTTACTGCTTTGCAAAAGTTTTTTTTTCTCTGAACGAAAATATACCAACATCACGGATCCGCTTACGTTCCCTTCGTTGGGAGAGAAGAACAATGGCAGATGTGAGTGTTGCCTTTCTTGAAGACGGTGAGGGAGAAGGGGATTCAGTGAAGCGTGAAATGATGGTTGCTTCGTCCGTCAAACTTAGACTATGAGGAGGTGGGGTTTTGTGATACGACAGCTCGTTACTGCCGCACTACGACCGGGGTGACTCTCCGCCTGCATACTGCCTTCTAATTTGGTGGATGGCATTTGGGCCCGCGCGCTGCATGGCCCACATGTTGGTGAACAAAAGTATAACGGCATTCAGTAGAGGGAGACGTTTCAATGACCTAGGAGGAGCCAGAAGCGGTAGAGTGTCTCCACTGTACTAGTAGTAATTGTTTTTCTGGGTAGCTATAGAGTGTCTCCACTGTACTAGTAGTAATTGTTTCTCTGGGCCCAAGACAAAACAGCCAATCCACACTAGTAAATAGTAAAATCAATTCAAAGGGCGCTACCCACAACCAGCACACCGCCCCCCCCCAAAACCCTGGGTGTTCTTCTTCCTCCTCGCTCCCACCCACCTCACGTCAGCTCGCTCCACTCGTACCCCCAAATTCCTCACCTCACTCCTACAGAAAACCCCAGCTCCCCTTCTTCATCACTCCTACAGAAAACACCCAGCTCCCCTTCTTCTTCGCTCGCACTACAACTAGGCTCGTCATTCATTACTCTGCTCAAATCCGTGAGCGCGACGCAACAACCTCGAGGAAAATGGAGTCGGCTCACCCCAGCGCCAAGAATATGAGGCTCCCACCAGCGGCGACACCTATTGTAGATCCCGCACCCGGCAGCGCCGGGATAAGCTGCGACCCCGCCCCCACTGGATCCCAGGAACCCGTAGAATCTCGGGTGGACCACATCAGCGATCTCCCGGACGCCGTCCTTGGGGAGATCATCTCGCTTCTCCTCACCAAGGATTGCTGCCGCACCCAAGTCCTCTCAATTCGGTGGCGCCCTCTATGGCGCGCCGTGCCCCTTAATCTCGACTGTCGTCAGCTATCTCTTTTCAATGATTTTGAAATCCCCAGAGCCATCATCTCCTCCCACCAGGGCTCCGTTCAAAGGCTCTGCATCCGTCATGCTACCTGAGCAAGCATACCATGCCCTGGACGGTGGACGCCTGGCTGAAATCCCCTGAATTCACAGAACTACAGTTGCTTGAGTTCTAGTATTACCCTGGAAATCATATACCACATACCGAACGCCATGAACTTGTGCCCTCAGCACCGATGTCCATCTCGCGGTTTTCCTCCTCTCTCCACACCGTCACCTTTGCACTGTGCTACCTACCAGACAATCTGGTACTAAACCTTCGACTCCCATTTCTCAAGAAACTTTGACTTGTGCGGGTTCGTATATCGGAGGCCTCATTGCACAACACCATCCACTCCAGTTGCCCTGCGCTGGAGTGCTTGGTGCTTGTTTTCACAGTTAGAATCGGTTGTCTCCAAATAAAGTCGCCTAACCTAGTAAGAATTGGAATTTCTTTTGACAGAAGGCAGCTCATGATCCAAGATGCCCCTTCACTTCAAAGGTTGATCCTTGATTCTAGTTATTCACCGTTGCAAATAACCATCCTCTCTGCGCCTAAACTGGAGACCTTGGGTGTAATACATGATCTCTGTGCTCATTTCAATATGGTGTTTGGCTCCACAGTTCTTCAGGTAGTTTATACTATCATCTACACTTGTAACCATAAGCTGCATTTTAAATTTCTGCGCATAATTTATATATCATCTTGGAGTACACATTTTGTACTAATATTATGTTCTATGCTCAATGAAGAGTTTCTCCATGGATGGCCTATCAATGGTGCTGGATCCTGTCAAGATCTTATATATCCAAATGAATAGTTTTGATCTGAACAAGATTATTGGCTTGCTGCAATGCTTTCCATGTCTGGAGAAGTTGTATATAAAGGTGATAATTTCACGCACATTGGAAGCCCGCATATAGTGTACTAGAATTAACCGTTCAACTGTTGCTCTTTCGACACTCTTCTTTTAGACCTTAACTATTTTCAATCTTCATGTCTATTTAGGCAACATGACGGGGTAAGAAAGTTATAAGCAATCTGTGGATTCGTAAGCATTGAGATTTTCTCACTTCTCATGAGATTCAATTGAAGATAATAATGCTAGAACGATATGTAGCCAACCGTGCAAACACAAGATTTGTCACATTCTTCCTGCTGAATGCGAGGTTACTATTGTCCATCGAGCTTAAGTTTATCAGTAGCATGCTTTTGATGGATGGGTATGTCGAAGAGCAAAAAAAGGAGTTTCAGGTGGGCAAAAGAGCTTCTGAACGTGCCGGGCTTCTATTTACAACATATTGTGGTCATAATCCAGTAAATTTTACGACCCAGGATGTTCATTCTAGTGACCTGACTGATCCATTTGACTGTGACTGCCGAAAACAGTGCTGGAGTTAGATGTTGTTGTGCTTTTCAATCTGGGTTTTTTTGTAAACCTGATGAACAATTAACCCTCGTGCTTTTGTATAGTTTGTAAGCTGGAGATAGATGTTCCTGCTCTTTTCAACTCGGCTGTGACTGTCATATTTTCTTTGAAACAAGGCAAATGGCTTGCCATTCGTTTAATTTAGAGTGAAATATTGTAACAAATCCCAACCAAGGGAAATAACATCACTCTCGCCGGCTGCTTGAGCTCACTGTGCATTACAGAAGCCAACTGATTAGCCCCAACCAACACCCACAAACTTATTTCGAACTAGCACATCAAATGGGCTGTAAATTTTCATAGGAAAGGCTGCATGACCGTGACAGATTTGGATTCTGACATTTGGGACGCGCGAGGAAATAGCCTATCCAAGGTGGTGTCGACTTACTAGCCAGTCAACAAACGATTCTGCCTACCAGCCGTTGGATTGACATCCAACATCTATCGTGTATCTTCTATCTCTTGTCTTCTTCTTCCTCCAGCCGCCCAAACCAAACCACCCCGTCAGCTCCGCCTGCTCCCGCCTCCCATGGCTGGCTGCGCCTCCGCCGCCCTACCGTACGTACCCTCCAACGTTGGCTAGTCCCTCCCTCTATTCCCCCACACGTCCTGTTATTCTCCGGCGACGTCAGCCCCAACACGCTCCCGCGCCTGAACTAGTCAACCCTCGTACTCACCTCCGCCTGCGACTGGACCGGCGCATCTTCAACGGCTCCTGTTCGTTCTGTCCGAGGCCTCGCCGTCGTCTTCCACCTTGCAGCCTTGGTTCGCTCGCCGTGCACGGTACGCCGCCCTCTGTCGTTGTCAACGTCGTCAATAACCAAGAGGAACAAGGAGATGACTGTACGTGGAGAGGATAACAGTAGGGAGCCACCAGCGTCATGGCAGTACGCAAGCAAGTGCCTCTATAGTACAAGCCCAAAAATATGGTTCCACCTAATGGTTGGACATCTGGGGCTCACGCCATTGTTAATGTAGTCAATAAACGAGAGAATTACACTACGAGTGGCTAACACCAGGGACCAGCAAGTCGCGCAGTTTTTTTTGAGGAACAAGCAGTTGTTATTTATACTAGTTTTAGCGACGGATCAGGGTAACAGCGGGGCTATGCGGGGGCTGTGGCCCGTCTAGCCAGGGTTTTATTTATGTTTACCACATCATGAGCCCAGTTGTGTTTTTTTCTTGATGAAAAGGGCTAGCCCAGTTCTATTTTTTTTAAAGAAATACCCAAACAAGGCCTACTTGCTTTATCGGCCCTATTGGGCTGCAAATCTTTCAAGACAAGGAGAGTTTCATTCGATTTGCCTAGAAATCGGCTGTACATTTTTAAAACACATCAAACCGGAAATTAGTTTCAATATTTTTTCATTACAAGATCTTAAATTCCATTGATTTTTATGCGTGGACAATTATTTGGATTTTATATTTATATAAATTATTTTTCAAAATAGTTTGAATGTGAATCGATATTTCTAGATTAAAAATAGTTGATCGCACAAAAATATGAAAAAATTCGTATACTTTTTAACCGTGGCCACAATATGGTGTGTAATGCTCACAAAAAGAAGATGGGATCCAAAAAAAATCTTAAGAATTAGCAAATGGATTGTACATTATTAGAAATAATGGCAGATGGGTTGTATGTTGTCTTCCACAGATTTGAGGCTGACTTGTGTGCCTACTACAGGTTGACGCGTATGTTTTCATAAAAAAAGTTTGACGCACACGCAATGCCCTGTCAACTTAGTCAACACACGAGAGCAGTGAATGTTGTATGTCCATCTAACAGCTGTCTTGCTTCTTCAATCTCTGCTCTTCATTCTCCAGCCTCTCAAACAAGCGCCGGCGGGACTGCCTGCTCCCTCCTCCCGCGGCCGGCTATGTTGCTGTGCAGGCCTCACGGCCCCAACGTACTCCCATCGCTGGCCTAGCCATCCCTCTACTCACCCACACATGCTGTTATTCTCCGGCGACGGCAGACGAACCAGTAAACCCTCGTACTCCTCCACGTGGGAAACAACTGCCGAGTATTCCCTAGCTCCGTGTCGTTCCCTTCCTAGGCCTCGCCGTCGTCCACCGCCCTGGTGCTCTCGGCGCGGCCTGGTCAACGTGGTCAATGAACGACATCCATCGGCCGCACGCAAGGAAATGCCTCCTTATTACACGCAAAATAATGATTCCTCCACCTGACAGCTAGGACCCACATGAAGGGCCTCTGTATTTCACGAAAAAAACGTTCCCCCCGCTGACAGGTCGGACCCACCAGCTATATCTTCGCATGCAAGGAAGTGCCTCCTTATTACGCCCAAAAAAATGAATACCCCCCTGCTAGCTGGGACCCACCATTTTGTTGGGCTGACTTGTGGGCCTACTAAGTTGACAGGGACGGAGGGCTTTGTCAACTTAGTTAATACTCCAGTGACCATATGATGTCCATCCAACGGCCATAGTGCTTCTTTAACCTCTGGTCTTCTTGCTCAAGCCGCCGAAAGCAGCGCCGGTCGTGCCGCCTGCTCCTGCCTCCCGTGGCCGGCTGTGCTACCGCCTTCTCCTGCCTCCCGTGGCCCGGCTCCGCGTCGTCTGACGATGTCCTGGACTAGGGGGTACTCACCACGTCGTCTCCCGATCAGTTGGATTGGGCCGAGGACCCCCACGGCCGTATACTCATGGGCCAGTTCGGACAACCCCTGCCGCATACAAGGAAGACTCCACAAGACTTGGTGCCCAAGACAAGGACTCTCCTAAACCCTAGGCCTCCGTGTATTATATAAACCGAGGCCAGGCTAGTCAATAGACAATCTCATATTCATTACTATCATCCCGTGGTAGATACATGTACTCTATACTAAACCCCATATGAATACAATCAAAAGCAGGACGTAGGGTTTTACCTCCATCAAGAGGGCCCGAACTTGGGTAAAATCCGTGTCCATGTTACCATCGCTTCAAGAGGCCTAGCTTAGGACCCCTACTACGATATACGCCGGATATTGAACCAACATTGGCGTTTCATTGAGAGCCTGCTAGGTGTTCGTCGTGGTTTGATGGGAATCAAAATCAATGATCAGGTGATGTTTTTTCAGTTAAATTAGTATTGTATAAACTGGTTTGTTTGCAAAGGATTTTTGCTGTCGCCTCTTTTGTTTTATTTGTAGATCAGATCGTAGCCCGCAAAGAGCCAGGTCCTGCGGCGACTATTGTATCTGCTGTTTGACAGTAGATCAGACCCGAGCTATCCTGCACGCCGTAAAAATCATGGAGAAGTGCGCCTACAAACGGCACCCTTGAGCTAGCAGATTGCTTGTGCGGGTCAAATCAAGATTATATAGTCCCTCCTTTCCGGTTTATAGGGCTCAATTCAAAAATCTTACCAACTAAAGTAGATGGTGAGTGGTGAAATATTTTTGTAGTTTGTAAAAGCACCAGATTAATGTTCTTGTTTTCCTCAAAAAATTATGTTTACCAATGTATTAATTGCAATGCATGCATGCATAAAGTACATGCATTGGTCAATTTTCTCTTACTACTTGCATGCAATAATTTAATGCACCTTGGAATCTGAACATGTGATGGGGAACAACCAAATTGAACCTTATAAAATGAAAAAACTAAAATTTTGAGATAATAAGTCCTATAAACCGAAAAAGAGGAAGTAGAACAGTGCGTGCGGCTGGCCGGCGGGAGTTCAGTTCGGTGGCGGCACGTCAGCCAGATTTGTCTTCTCCCCTTTTTTAATTCAGCTCCTAGCCGGCCGTTGTTTGCTGCTTCCCATTTTCCTTCTTTGATTAAAGCGTAGACCTAAAGTTCTTCTAACCAAATTGACTACTAGTTTAGCAGCACGGTACCCTAGATTGGATAGCTGAGTTCTAGTAATTCAAGTACTACTACTTCACGTCTATAGAGCGAGAACATTCTATTCTTGGTACTAGCTCGTGCAAACTATTTCTTTTTATTTGCTTCGGTCTATTACGGTCGTCGCTCGTTAAACAGGTTCAAATTTTCCTGACTATTCGTTTATCACACGAAATTATTACACGCAGAATATTTTCTGTCCGTTTGTACTGGATTATTTTTTGCAGAGATATTTTGTTGACGCGTGTACATGCGTTTCCTGTTCAAAGAGTATTCTCTGCAGGTCAGCATGTTTTGTGCTGCAGGTTTTGCAATCAGGTCTACAGCGGTCGCCGTTTCATGGCGACCTCATATACTGTCGCTGCCCTGTATGCATTGCATCCGTAACTCGGGCGTCCGTGCGAATTCGTATTTTGTCATCCCGCCGCGCCAATGCCCAGTGTCGAAAATGGCCTCGCGCCACGCCACATCTCTTTTAATAATTTATTTTACATAAAGAATTTTGTAAAGAATTTTTATTTATTTATTTTTTGCTATCTGGTTTGTGCTACTTCATGCATGCAGATAATCGGCCTCCAATATGCCACACCGCTGGGTGACGTCATCGTCCACCTCCATCGACCAAATTGTGTCGTTGCCTTGGAGCGCGGCCCTGTGTTGGCAACCCCGCATTATCGCTTCATCAACTTACTCGGCCGGAAATACCAGTGTCACCCGATGACCTGCTCCATCACCTCGGCTAGACTGGGGGCTTCACCTCTTTGGAGTGCCGAGCTCTTTGCTCGGCCACATCGTGCTTAGGGGCTGAGACCTCATCCCGCACCAAGCTCGGATCGCGTCATCAACGTCGAACACATTAACCAGCTAAGTCGCTTTCATGCTCAAAGTTTTAAAAAATTTAAATTTTGTTTGGTTCGACCAAGCATTTTACTTTTTTTAGCAAAAAGTTGTTTGTGAAAGACTTCCTTGTCCAAACTTTGTTTGTGACACACAAATTCAAATACCCTGTTTAGTTGGGGGCTCCCTTGCTGGAGCTTTTCCTCTGGCATATGATTATACTTGTACGTCTTCGTTCCTTGTTCGTGTATTACGCCACAATATGCACCATATTGACCTAAGTGATTTGCAAGCTGGGTTGCCTTGCTCCTGTGTTTACCCCTACGTTCCCGATTGTTCGCCTAGGGAGTAAAGGGAGCACCTCTGCGATTGTCATGATCGGGTCGTCCGAGCCGGCCCTCAGACTGGGTGAAGCCGAAACCTAGCGCTCTTACTGTCTTCAATAATGGTCGGCACACAACGGAACTCATGAGTACAAAAAATCTATTGCACAAGTCTCATTGTAACAATGAGCACCGAAGAAAGGTATCGGTGGGGGTACTATTTTCTTCGAAGATGCTTCTTACCCTTTGTCAGTAATATAGCATAAGTTCCCTGAGCGCGCTTTGTCTGTTACAGTCTTATGTCCTGATTGCCTGGTTATCGGAAACACCGTCGATATTCTCGATAGGTGGAGTACACAACACTTTTCGGTCCTTGACTGAAGAGGGAGAAACCGACGGTCGGTTAAGACGCGTATAAAGTTTGGGTGAACACAGATATGATATAAATACTTCGGTACATACAATCATTATACATAAAATTATTTTACCCAAGTCACTCGGGGGCTCTTAAATTTATGTGAGTTGTTTTATAATAAGTGTTTTTCTTCTTAGTCGTTGCAAAGTCTTTTTTCTATCACTCCCTTTTTTCGATGCGAGTGTGCGGTCAATAGCCGGGGAGCCTAATTTCTCTCTCAAAGCCGCTAAAGTTTGCTAAACTGGCCTAACAAGAAGTACTCCGCCTTCGGGATAGGAGGTTGAAGCCGTAGGCTGACCGCTTGAAGTCTTGAGATAGGATGTGTCATGTTAAAGCACAACAGAAGCACAATTCTTTTTTTTCTCTAAGACCAATTTTCTGATTGGCACCGAACAATTGATCTAGTTCGTACGTCGATTTTTACTGACGTTTTTTGGTTTTCCAATCCTATGACACTTTTCAACCATTTGTGTGTTTTCCGCATAAGTCTTGCAGTACAACGCCGGACACCTCTAGGGATTCGGCAAAAAATATCAGATCTTGCTATATATGCATCAATTTCGAATTGTGTCTTCGGTCGATAATTGGGTTGCCCGGCTCCTGTGCTTGCCTCCTACATTTCGCTTTCTTCGGTTAGGTGTGCAAAAGGAGAACCACTCTGATTGTGCTTCCAGCTCGCATGGTTAAGCACCTCGGTGGGGAAAGCCGAAAACTGACTTTCACAATAAGAGTGAACTGGTCAGCGATCCGATGACTATGTTAAATGACGGGCCGTTCATCACAATGGCCGAAGTGTTAACCACTTCCTTATGTTAAACAATAATATAACGCGCCTCTCCACGTACCTTTGTTTATAAAACCGTATGGCCGGATTGCCTTGTTTGCCGTAAATCTTTTCCCTCATAAAGGCTTTATAAAGTAGGACAAACACTCCTCGGCTGCTGGCCGAGGAGGTTGAAGCTGATGGTCGGTCAACAAAGTGTTGTACAATGCGGATCCGAGCATTAATGATATAAAGTACTTGGATACATAGCGTCATTACAAATAATTTGTGATTTTACTTCGGACATCAATCCTTAATTCGGCCACCCGTGCCCAGATTAAGGCTTGTGGGCTACTGGCCTTCGTGCTTATCATTTACAAATATTAAATGGGTACATCGATCCACTGATCTGTTGTTGCCACCCGACCAGTGTCTCGGGGGCTACTGCTTTGACAATCCAATGCAGAAAATTTATAAGTGCAATATAGTTTTCGAGGAGATTATTATCCTCAGGTTGGTCGGCCGCACCCAACCTGAGTCTCAAGGACTTCGCACACGCGTTTCTATTCCTAACTATGCTGCCGAGCTGGGAATTGATCCTCAGGCTGATTTTATGAATTGACCTGAATCTCAGGGGCTACTAGGGTCAGCGGTTTGTTTTTTTTTCCTTCAGGTGCATCCTGGATATTAGGCCAACACGCACCTTGAGGGCTACTGGCTATACATCTCCGCAGAGATTACATTACATAATTCGGAATTAAATTAATAAAAATCAGCCCATGGCCGAGGTGGTGCACCACCTCGGATACAGTCCGGCGTTGGTGCTTGACTACAATAGACACCCCGGAAGCACTCCGGCATAAAGCTCGGACGCTAGTGGCTGGCTCCGTAGATGGCATTTCCAGCATTAAGCTCGGCTAAACTCCTTCAACTTTTTTGAACCAAGGTGATCTATGACACCTCGGACATAGTCCGGCGTTGGAGCTTGGACATAGTCCGGCATTGGAGCTTGGACAAAGTCCGGTGTTGGAGCTTGGACATAGTCCGACGTTGGAGCTTGGACACATTCCGGCGTTGGAGCTCGGAAGTGGTCCGGCGTTGGTGCTCGGCTGCAAAAGATACCTCGAATGCAGTCCGGCGTTGGAGCTCGGACACAAGAGGACACTGTCTCCTGGGAACAAGTTCAAACCCGAGGTGTGGCCTAAAAATAACAAGGCATTGATAAAGGCTGGAAACTTAAATTGGCTCCTCGGATACCCGACGTGTAAACTCTTCGGATTCAATTTGACCATCCTCAAGATCGAAGATGGAAAGATTTGTTGAACCAGTTTTCAAGACCGATGACCGAAGGTGAAGAACAGTTCGGAAGAATCGAGGAGTGTCCCAACTTGAAGAACGGTTCAGGGGCTACTGACGGTGTCCTGGACTAGGGGATACTCACCACGTCGTCTGCCGACCAGTTGGATTGGGCCGAGGACCCCCACGGCCGTATACTCATGGGCCAGTCCGGACAACCCCTGCCGCATACAAGGAAGACTCCAAAAGACTTGGCGCCCAAGACAAGGACTCTCCTAAACCCTAGGGCTTCGTGTCTTATATAAACCGAGGCCAGGCTAGTCAATAGACAATCTCATATTCATTGCTATCATCCCGTGGTAGATACATGTACTCTGTACTATACCCATCTTCTTGCTCCAGCCGCCCAAAGCAGCGCCAGTCGTGCCGCATGCTCCTACCACCCGTGGCCGGCTGTGCTACCGCGGAGGCCTCACCACACCCTACTATTCCCACCGCTGGCCAGTCCCTGCGGCGACGACAGCCTCACACCGCAGCCGAACCAGTGAACCCTCATACTCCTCTCCGCACGGGCTTCCGCTATCGCGTCTTCCCCGGCTCCGCGTTGTCCCCTTCCTAGGCCTCGCCGTCGTCCACCGCCGTGGTGCTCTCCGCGCGGCATGGTCAACATGGTCAAGGAACGACTTCCATCCGAAGAGTACTATACGTGGAGAGGCTGACAGCTGGGTCCACGGCCACAACCCAGTTTTTTTGTGATTTGCCAGGTAAGTCGCTTTGTCAGGCCTGTTGGGCTGCAAATCTTTCAAGACGAGGAGAGCTTTCATTCGGCTGGCCGAGAAAACGGGCCATCAGTAATGAGAAATGGGTTGTACATTTTCAAAACACATCAAACCGGCAATTAGTTTCAAATATCTTTTTTTATGCATGGAGAATTTGTTGGATTTTATATTGATATACATTTATTTTTAAAATTAGTTTGAATGTGAGTCGAAATTTCGAGATTAAAAACAGTTCGGACCACATCGAAATATGCAAAATTTCGTATAATTTTTTAACCGTGGCCACAATATGGGTTATAATGCTAACAAAAAGAATACGGGCTCCAAAAAAACCTTAAGAATTAGCAAATGGGCTGTAAATTATTAGAAATAATGGCAGATGGGCTATATGCTGTTTTCCACAGATTTGAGGCTTTCCTAAAAAAAAGGTTGACGCGCAAGTAGTGACTGTTGGATGTCCATCCAACGGCCCTCGTGCTTCCTCAATCTCTGCTCTTCCTGCTCCAGCCGCTCAAACAAGCGCCGGCAGGACTGCGTGCTCCCTCCTCCCCGCGACCGGCTGTGCTGCCGCGCAGTCCTCACCGCTCCACCGTACTCCCATCGCTGGCCTAGCCATCCCTCTACTCACCCACACCTGCTGTTATTCTCCGGCGACAGCAGACGAACCAGTAAACCCTCGTATAGTCGTACTCCCCTCCGCGTGGGAAACAACTGCCGAGTCTTCCCTGCCTCCCGTGTCATCCCCATCCTAGGCCTCGCCGTCGTCCACCGCCGTGGTGCTCTCGTCGTGGCGTGGTCAATGTGGTCAACGACCGACTTCCATTGGAAGAGTACTGTGCATGGAGACGCTGACAGCTGGGTCCACGGCCGCAGCAAGGAAGTGCCTCCTTATTACTCGCAAAATAATTATTCCTCCACCTGACAGCGGGGACCCACCGGACGGGCCACCGAATTTTGCGAAAAAAACATTCCCCCCCTGACAGCTGGGACCCACCAGCTACACCTTCGCACGGAAGGAAGTGCGCCCGGGCAAAAAAAATGATTCACCCCCTGACTGCTGGGACCCACCAGCTACATATTCGCACGCAAGGAAGTGTGTCCGGGCAAAAAAAAAAACGATTCACCCCCTGGCTGCTGGGACCCACCAGCTACATCTTCGCAGGCAAGGAAGTGCCTGACAGTCGGGACCCACCTGGTCGAAGCGTACGTAGCGGTGTCATTCTGGTCGCGAACGTGTACGTACATACTGGTCGATGTAGAGGCGCGCACGTGTCATAATAGAGGCACGCACGTAGCATGTACACATACGTATAGCGGCGAGGGTGCAAGAAAGAAAATACGGCCACGTACGTACATACGGGCAGGGTCTCGAACGCCTATCGCGCATACGTACATGGCTGGGTCGGAACGGAGGAACAGTGTCGTCGTCGTGTTCATGGGGAGCCAACCGGCTGGGTCGGAATGGAATGCGTGGTCGTGTTCATCGGGAGGGCTTGGACGGAACAGGCGATGGAAACGAGGCCTGGCGTACCGCAGAACGGAGGACATGGCCTTGTGTTTGGCCGGCCATGTTCAGAACGGGTTCCTGTTGATCGAGAGGGGTGTGGCGTACCGCAAAACGGAGGAAACGGACATCCTACGGTCGAAATGGGGGTCCTGTTGATCGGGAGGGGTGTGGCGTACCGCAAAATGGAGGAAACGGACCTCCTATGGTCGAAACGGGGGTCCTGTTGATCGGGAGGGGTGTGCCGTACCGCAAAACAGAGGAAACGGACCTCCTACGTTCGAAACTGGGGTCCTGTTGATCGGGAGGGGTGTGGCGTACTGCAAAACGGACGAAACGGACCTCTTACGGTCAAAACGGGGGTCCTGTTCATCAGGACGGGTGTGGCGTACCGCAAAACGGGACTCCACGGGATACTGTTCATCTCCACCGTCGACCTCCTCCAGCCTCCACGGGCTACCGTCGACCTCCTCCAGCCTCCACGGGCTACCGTCGACCTCCTCCAGCCTCCACGGGCTCCTGTTCATCCAGCCTCCACCGCACGCTACTCCACCGGCTACTGTTCAACCACCCCTCCACGGGCACCCCTCCACCGTCTACTGTTCATCTAGCCCTTGACACCACGGGATCTTGTTCAACCACACCTCCACGGCCACCCCTCCACCATCTACTGTTCATCCAACCCTCCACACCACGGGGTCCTATTCATCCAAAGACAACGCCACCACTCACTGTTCATCCACCCCCCGCCCCCGCAACGCTCACGGTTCATCCAATCGATCGGCTTCAGTTAGCAGCAGTAGCGAAGGAATCGCTCCATCGGGTTCAGTTAATAGCCATCGATCGATCGCTCGGGTTCAATAACGTGTAGCCTGCAGTGCAATCGCTCGGATTCAGTTAGAGCCCAACGCCTCGCTCGGGTCCAGTTAGAGCCAACGCCTTGCACGTGTACGAGAGAAACGCGCATCGCTCCGCCCCCGACCTCCCACCGTAACCGGCAACTCCCCGAAATGCCCCCCCTTGCTTCTACCACGGTTTTTTTCGTCATGGACGGCCCAAAGAATGTCATGCAGCTGCGTCTCCGGCCCACCCAGGATGAAAAGCCCATTTTCTGTCATGATTTTTTGTCATAGAAGTAGGAGCCCACCACATCTATGATGGTACCGGGTTTTGTCACAATTATCATAATAGAAGTGTCATATGTATGACAGAAAAAATTCATTCGGCCCAAAATGTCACGGATGTGTCTTTTTTTTGTAGTGATTCAACCCAAATTTATTGATTCGACACAAGGGGAGCCAAACAATAATCTTGAGTATTAGCAGTTGAGTTGTCAATTCAACCACACCTGGATAACTTAGTATCTATAGCAAAGTATTTAGTAGCAAAGTAGTATGATAATAAAGGTAACAGTAGCAAAAGTAATATTTTTGGGTTTTGTAGTGATTGTAACAATAGCAACGGAAAAGTAAATAAGCGAAACACAAGATGTGAAAAGCTCGTAGGCAATGGATCAGCGATGGATAATTATGTCGGATGCGATTCCTCATGTAATAGCTATAACATAGGGTGACACAGAACTAGCTCTAGTTCATCAATGTAATGTAGGCATGTATTCCGTAAATAGTCATATGTGCTTATGGAAAAGAACTGGCATGACATCTTTTGTCCTACCCTTCCGTGGCAGCGGGGTCCTAGCGGAAACTAAGGGATATTAAGGCCTCCTTTTAATAGAGAACCAGAACAAAGCATTAGCACATAGTGAATACATGAACTCCTCAAACTATGGTCATCATTGAGAAGTATCCCGATTATTGTCACTTCGGGGTTGTCGGATCATAACACATAATAGGTGACTATAGACTTGCAAGATAGGATCAACAACACACATATATTCATGAAAACATAATAGGTTCAGATCTGAAATCATGGCACTCGGGCCCTAGTGACAAGCATTAAGCATAGCAAAGTCATAGCAACATCAATCTCAAAACATAGTGGATACTAGGGATCAAACCCTAACAAAACTAACTTGATTACATGGTAAATCTCATCCAATCCATCACCGTCCAGCAAGCCTATGATGGAATTACTCACGCACGGCGGTGAGCATCATGAAATTGGTGATGGAGGATGTTGATGATGACGATAGCGATGAATCCCCCTCTCCGGAGCCCCGAACGGACTCCACATCAGCCCTCCCGAGAGAGATTAGGGCTTGGCGGTGGCTCCGTATCGTAAAACGCGATGAAACTTTCTCTCTGATTTTTTTCTCCGCGAGACGGAATATATGGAGTTGGAGTTGAGGTCGGCGGAGCCTCAGGAGGCCCATGAGACAGGGGGGCGCGCCCAGGGGGGAGGACGCGCCCCCCACCCTCGTGGACAGGGTGTGGGCCCCTGGTCTTGATTCTTTTGCCAGTATTTTTTATATTATCCAAAAAGTGCCTCCGTGGATTTTCAGGACATTCCGAGAACCTTTGTTTTCTACACATAAAACAACATCATGGCAGTTCTGCTGAAAACAGCGTCAGTCCGGGTTAGTTTCATTCAAATCATGCAAGTTAGAGTCCAAAACAAGGGCAAAAGTGTTTGGAAAAGTTGATACGTTGGAGACGTATCAAGCTAAAAGGGTGGCCACCTTGTGCTTCATCTCTGACGATAGGCTATCCTACAAAGCGTTCCTGCCCACAGTCATGGTGGATGTGGAGCAAAGGAAGAGGATGGGGAGCGGATGTGTTTTATGTGAAGTTATCCGGGTATGGCCGCCTTTAAATAAAGAATTCCGGTGAGGCCAAGCGTCCGGGTGCGTCAATGCACGGCGCCGAACTTGCCTACTCGTCCGGCGACATTGATTAATAGCGGCATACGGATGAACGGGTATCTCTCACGTATCATGCAGAAAATGTCGCTCTGACACTGAACAAACGCAAACATTGGGGATGTGGTGCTAGCGGATCTCTTGGTCGGCCAACGCTTCAATGTCGGCGCCAGTGAGAGATCACATCAACTTTGGGCCGGCGTCATTGTGTAGCAGGCGCTCTACAACGGCATGAATAAGGGCAGCTGACGTCAGATGGGAAGGCACGCGGGTGAGGGAGGTGGAAGCAGTTCGGACCCTTGTAAAGCCCCCCCTCCTACTGGAATCAGGACCTTTGTCGTTAGCTGGCTCTTTGCTATCACCTAGCTAATGGCAAAGAAGGTCTTTGTCATAAGGTTAAAGAAAACTGACGGCAAATAAGAAGTGGACGGCAAAGATATTGTTTGCCATCAGCCGTCTCTTTGCCGTCTGCTAGCGGACGACATAGAAGCATTGCCATCAGCTAGCAGACGACAAAGAGGGAGGGTGGTCCACTAGTGAGAGCCATATAACGGCCACTTTCTTTGCCGTTCGCTAGTGGACGGCAAATCTTCTTTGTCGTGTGCTAGCCGATGGCAAAGAAAGTGGCCAAACTAACGTCCATTAGTTAGGCTCATTGTCGTCTGCTAGCATACGGCAAAGAACCGTGCCCCAACTAAAAAGCCAACACGCCCGCGCCCCACCTCTCTCTCTCTCTCTCTCTCTCTCTCTCTCTCTCTCTCTCTCTCTCTCTCTCTCTTTCTCTCTCTCTCTTTGTCCCCTCACTCTCTGC
>NC_041383.1:42205347-42206668 GCF_002162155.2 Triticum dicoccoides
CGCCGCACCGCCCCCGCTGCCCCGACGACCCCCTCCTCCACCCCGCGCCAACCCGACCTCGCCCGCTGCTCCTTCGACCAAATGTGGATTGCTTGCTGTAGTACTATTCTTCTTGCTCTAGACACTACTCCAAGTAAATTAAAACCAAATGTTACTCCAAGTAACTACAATTTGTTTTTCAATCATTTGCTTGCTGGACCTAACTGAAACTTTTCCTTTAATAAAAAAATTGAAAATTTCCAGTTAATTAAAGGATCATTTGTAGTTTTAGTAGTTTTGCTTGCATTTGTAGTTTTAATTAAAGGATTATCTGTAGTTTCAGTAAATTTGCTGTAGATATAATTAAAGGATCCTCTTCAAGCAGTAGTGCTTCGAGAGGATCTTATAGTACTCCTACTCTCATTCAGTCACACTGCTCTTATTAAAAATACATAGCAAATAACATTGTGTAGGGAGCTGTTTTCATACTCCCTCTATATATAAGAGACATTATGGGCACCACTAGTAGAAAAGGGGGCAATGGTCGAGGTCAGGTCAGCCCATTAATCCCAGTTCAATCCAGAACCGGGACCAATGGGGGCATTGGACCCGGTTCGTGAGCCCCGGGGGCCGGCCGGGCCACGTGGGCCATTGGTCCCGGTTCGTCTGGACCTTTTGGTCCCGGTTGGTTGGACGAACCGGGACCAATGCGCCTCGCTCCTGGCCCACCACCATTGGTCCCGGTTGGTGGGACGAACCGGGACCAAAGGCTTCCCTTTAGTCCTGGTTCAAGCCACCAACCGGGACTAAAGGGTTGGCCCTCGTTGCGGTCAGAGTTTAGTCCCACCTCGCCAACCGAAGGGGAATCAGGCCGGTTTATAAGCCCCTCCCTCTCTCCCTTTGTTGAGCTCCTCTCAAAATGAAAATAGATGCCCTTATACAGGAAATTTAATCTAAATTCATATGAATTTCTCTGAAATTAGTAGAAATTCATTATGAATTTAGGTTGAATTTTCTCTATAAGAGCATCTATGCTCATTTCTGAGCAGTTTTTTATATAGGTTTTTTTTCTTTTCTGCTATATTTATTTTTTCTTTTTATTTCTGAGTTGTAATAAGTCATTAAAAATAAGCATCTATGCTCATTTTTTAGTTAAGTTAATCACAACTATTTTTCTTCTATTTATTTCTGAATTGTAATAAGTCATTAAAAATAAGCATCTATGCTCATTTTTTAAGTAAAGTTAATCACAACTATTTTTGCTTCTATTTATTTCTGAGTAGTTTTTTATATAGTTTTTTTTCATTTCTGCTATATTTATTTTTTTCTATTTATTTCTGAA
>NC_041383.1:42207287-42208292 GCF_002162155.2 Triticum dicoccoides
TATGCTCATTTTTTAAGTAAAGTTAATCACAACTATTTTTGCTTCTATTTATTTCTGAGTAGTTTTTTATATAGTTTTTTTTCTTTTCTTCTATATTTATTTTTTTCTATTTATTTCTGAATTGTAATAAGTCGTTAAAAATAAGCATATATGCTCATTTTTTAAGTAAAGTTAATCACAACTATTGTTGCTTCTATTTATTTCTGAGCAGTTTTTTATATAGTGTTTTTTTCTTTTCTGCTATATTTATTATATTCTTTTTATTTCTGAGTTGTAATAAGTCATTAAAAATAAGCATCTATGCTCATTTTTTCGTTAAGTTAATCACAACTATTAAAATAAGTCATTAAAAATAAAAAAGAGGCGCAATGCTCGTTAATTTGCTTCAAGCCTTTCGGAATAGTGTCAACTGCACTCACATAGCTCTGTGCAGTCTACCCCTATTCCTCAAGGCTTGAAGCTAACCAACGTGCAGGTGAGTATTGAGCCTCTTCTTCATCGTCTCTGCACTCAGGGCTTATAAACAGCTGTGAGTGCCTCTCGCTGGGCGCGGTGGGACTAAAAAAACAGCTGCAGAAAGAATCCACTAAAAAAAAGTTGCAGAAAATAAAAAATTAGACGGGTCCATTGGTACCGGTTGGTGGAGCCAACCGGTACGAATACCCCTCTTTGGTACCGGTTGGTGCCACCCACCGGTACCAATGCCCTCCTTTTGTCCCGGTTGGTGCCACCAACCGAGACCAAAGGTCCTCGTTTCCCGCCCATTGCGGTGCCGAAAAGAGGCCTTTGGTCCCGGTTGGTGGCTCCAACAGGGACAAAAGGCGTGCATTGGTACCGGTTTGCCATACGAACCGGGACCAAAGCCTTTGCTATATAAGTAGCACTGCCACCCCGCCTCGAGTTCGATCTCTCCCGACGCCGCGCGCTGTCCCCTGCCGCCACCTCGCCGTGGCCGCCCCGCCCTGACGCTGCCGCCGCCCCGCCCCGCGACGGCCCCACCCTGAC
>NC_041383.1:42208999-42217701 GCF_002162155.2 Triticum dicoccoides
GCTGCCGTCGCCGCCTGCCCTGCCGCCCCGCCCCGCTGCCGTCCCCGACGTCGCCGCCCGCCCTGCTGCACCTCCCCGTCGCCGTAGCCGTCGCCGTCGCTGGTCGTGAGCAACTTTATTTTATTTTTGTTAGATTTTTTTTAGATTTTTTTGTTAGTTCATAGATTTATTTGTTAGATTAGATTTGTTGTAATTTAGATATGTAGTTCATATTGTGTAATTTAGATTGTGTAATTAATTTGTTCATATTATGTTAGATTATTTTTAGATTTTTTTTTAGTTCATAGATTTATTTGTTAGATTAGATGTGGTGTAATTTAGATATGTAGTTCATATTGTGTAATTTAGATTGTGTAATTAATTTGTTCATATTATGTTAGATTTTTTTTTCTGTTAGTAGATTTTTTTTAGATTTTGTTAGATTTTTTATGATTTTTGTTAGATTTTGTTAGATTTTTTTTGTAGTTCATAGATTTTTTGTTGGATGTGTAGTAATTTAGATGTGTAGCTCATAGATTTTCTGTTCATAGAATCTTTATGATTTTTTTTCTGTTGTAATTTTGTTTATAGAATTTTAATGATTTTTTTGTTCATAGTACGTATTTAGAAAAACGAAAAAAATAAGAAGAGAAAGTGTTTAATATAATTAGTTAGAAAAATACTAGTTTATTTTTAGTAATTCTACTTTATTTTATTTATAGTAAGTGCTTCATATATAGTTGAACTAGCTAGTTGATTTAATAAACTACTTTATTTTACTATATATAGAAGTAGTTTGTTTTTAGTAAGTACTACTTTATTTATTTATAGTAAGTGTTTAGTAGTTGAACTAGCTAGTTGATTTAATTAATAAAACTACTTTATTTAACTATATATAGAAGTAGTTCCCGCATCGACATCGGCGATGCCTATCCCGCATCCTCGTCGTCATCGACTCGGCGGTGGAAGCTTGCTAGATCAGGGCCATGTTCGGGACTGGGCTCCGCCGGGCTGGTATTGGGAGGTGCTACCTTCCGGGGGACGTAGGTTGGTGAGCAGGCAGCCCATTGTTGTCCCGATCCTTGTTTGGTGGCGGTCGCGTGGTCCAGTGACGGTGCCGAGGCTTCTGGACACCGCGGAGGTGGTACGTCACCGTGTCAGCGAGGAGGACGAGCACGTCCGTCGCTACATGGTTGCATTGGAGGGCAGGTTCGACAATACCTGGCAGGTTCTCCAGGGATCTCACTGGAGCTATGATCCTGTGATGGTTCCTTATTTTTGGGTGTCCACCGCCCGCGTCGATACCCGTCGGGCGCTACAGTTCTAGTTGTATTAGTGATGCTATATTAGTGATAATATTCGACGATGTACGGACACCAAGAGATGATGTACTTTTGCTTATAATTATTGAATGCATGCTAATTTGAATACTACTTTATTTTATGATTCGGTTTTGCTTATTTTATGATTTGGTTTTGCTTACTGAATGCTCATATTGGATAAGTTCTCCTTCATTCCCGTGTGCTAGACAATTTGATGTAATAATGCACTCGGGAATGAAAGGAGGACTACGTACATCACCGATAGTCAACCCGTGATTAATAATCTAGTTTAATATTTGAATTATGAGCATAGGCCGGAAATGTCATACTCGGATGACGAAAACCGCCCGGGGGAGTGCAACTGGTGCCACGACGACCGAGGTATCTGCGACAGGTTCATTGAGCTGGACGAAGATCGTCGCTTCAGCATTAAGCTCGAGGAGACCTTCGATGTTCATACGGTACAAAACCGACGATTAGGTATCTGCAACATTTTTTCGTAATTACTGATGACTTCAACTATTTTAATCATGACAATATTTTTCATGTTTTCTAATTCGACTAGCTTATCCCATGCTTTGCAAGACGCTATGTCTTGGAGAGGATGGGTTTTGAAGAACATGAAAGTTTCAAAACCAAAAAAATTATCCTAAGTACCCATCATGGTGTGGATTTTTAAGTAAAACTGTACAATGCTCAGAGTGTAACCCATTTTGGTTGCAAAAATTGGGAAGCACTTTGCAGGATGTATGGTTTTGATGAGGGTATGCTTGTTACCATGGATCTTGGTGATCCTACAATCGAGCAAGAGAGACCTACGATTTCCGTCCTTGTGGATACACCTCCAATTCTTCCCCACATGTGAGATTAACATAGTTATTAAGTAATTTATATTGTTTATTTCAAAATAGTTGACAACTTATTCTCCATTGACAGCTTATTTTCATTCTTCAAAGAATGTGCGGAAGATGGTAGATAGAACCTACTACACCGAAGGCTCCGAACTAACTTATCAGGAGAAAAATCATCTGGTCGCATTTTGTACTGATCTTGAGAATTACAATGTCTACAATCGAACTCCTCAACATTATGGTCAATACGTGCCACTAGTGCACGTGTTGAACTACGGTAACTACCATGGAGATACCCTAGTAAGATTTTTTACTATTACGACATCCGTGCATCTTTTTGCACACTTCTAAAACTAGTACATCATATCATTGCTAACTACGAAGTTATTACTATGTTTTTCAACAGATAATCCCGAATGATTGTGTGCCTCATCTGATGTATACACACGGTAGCCTTCATGTTTTGAACATACAACCAGGTCTTCCTACGAATCTGAACTGTCCATACCGGGTTTCTAAAAGAAGTTGAGACATGACAATCAAAGAATGGAAAAAATGTATGGACATTCATAAGGAGCTTCTTGGAAGCAACATTCAGCGAAGGGCAAAATTGGAGACAGGATGATCGCCATTCTTCATAATGGAGAGTCAGGGTCTATATTGTTTTATGCTATTTTACCTTAAGGGTGTTTAGGTCCTACCTGATACTGATGATCATGTGTTAAGAACAAGGGGGGTGGAGGCGGTCGGAAGAGAATCCATATCCGACGCACCTATGGACCCGCTCGACGAAGCGGGAAGATCATCCTTGGGCGGACTGCAGGGTTGTATGCGGCATTAGAAAGACATTATGTGGCGAAAAAACCATGAAGTTATTCGGGAGTCCGGATACTTACGATCTCGCCAGGGGCTTGGCCCTTGGGGGCCAGTCCTCGTTGTTGTCACTGGCGTTGGCAGAGCAGTCCGGGGAAAGAGTTTTTCCCTTCTTGGACCCTTCGGCCTCCCTCTTTGGGGAGGCTTTCCTTTTCGTCCCTGCCCCCGCTGGGAGAGAGGCTTTCTTCTTCTCCTCCTCACCTTTGCGAGGGGAGTCAGCCTCGGAGTCATCATCCGATAACACCTGAAAACGGGAGCTCTTCCGAGTACCCGTGGCCTTCTTCTTGGCCTTCTTCTCCGGCACCACGTGGGGTGACGGAGCCGGCAGCCCCGTCAAGCGGGCGTCCGCCGGATCCTCTGGCAATGGGGCCGGACAGATAGTCTGTTCGGCCCTCTTCAGCCAGTCCTATCAAAGGAAAGGGAGTTTAGATCCCGCATAGAGTCAAATTATGGAAAACAAGCATCCCGTAAAGGACAAAATCACTTACCTCGTCAGCTGGATGCTGTGAGCTGAATCCGCGATCTTCGGTAGCGGATGCGGGAGCCTCGGCACCCTTGAACAGCACCTTCCAGACATCTTCGTACGTAGTGTCGAAGAGCCCGCTCAAAGTCTGGTGCTGCGCCGGATCGAACTCCCACATGTTGAAGCCCCGTCGTTGACACGAGAGAATTTGGCGGATGAGCATGACCTGGACTATGTTGACAAGCTTGAGCTTCTTGTCCACTAGCTTTTGGATGCACGCTTGGAGTCCGGTCAGCTCCTCCGAATCGCCCCATGTCCGGCCGCTCTCTTTCCAGGAGGTGAGCCGTGTGGGGATGCCAGATCTGAATTCGGGGGCCGCTGCCCATTCGGGATCGCGCGGCTCAGTGATGTAGAACCACACCAATTGCCACCCCTTAATGGTTTCCACGAAAGTGCCCTCAAGCCAAGTAACGTGGGACATCCTGCCCACCATGGCGCCTCCGCACTCCGCTTGGCTGCCCTTCACAACCTTCGGCTTGACACTGAAGGTCTTGAGCCACAAGCCGAAGTGGGGCTGGATGCAGAGGAAGGCCTCACACACGACGATAAACGCCGAGATGTTGAGGATGAAATTCGGGGCCAGATCATGGAAATCCAGGCCGTAGTAGAACATGAGCCCCCGGACAAAGGGATGGAGTGGGAAGCCCAGTCCGTGGAGGAAATGGGGAAGGAATACTACCCTCTCATGGGGCCTGGGGGTGGGGATGAGCTCTCCCTCATCGGGGAGCCGGTGCGCGATGTTGCTGGACAAATATCCGGCGCTGCGCAGCTTCTGGATCTGCCGCTCCGTGACGGAGGAGGCCATCCACTTGCCTCCCGCTCCGGACATATTCGGAGAAGGTCGAGGTGAGATGTGCGGACTTGGGCGCTGGAGCTCAAGTTCGCGGAGATGGATAAGCCAAGGAGGAAGAAGGCACAGGTAAAAGGGTTGGATCTTTATCCCCTTATATGGGCGGACAAAAACATGTGTCCCCACCGGCCTGATAAAACTCGCTTATCTCCCAAGCGCCGCAATCAATGGCGCGGTTGGATTACCCACGTCCGTATTGATGGGAATCCCGGAATAAGGGGAACACGATCTCTGCTTCGACAAGACGTGCCAAGGAAACCGCTTCGCTAAACGCGCTGAGGTGGTACAATAAAAACAATTCAAGTAAAGGCTTGGTAGTGGTGTGACGTCACACCACCAAATACGTCAGCAGATTGAACTTGTGTAATATTATTCTCTCTACGGTGGTACGTGGAATTTATTTTACAGAGCCGGACACTATCCTGGTGTTCACAATCTTCTATAAATTATTCGGAGGAGGAACCCGCCTTGCAATGCCGAAGACAATATGCGCGCCGGACTCATCGTCATTGAAGCCCGGTTCAGGGGCTACTGAGGGAGTCCCAGACTAGGGGGTGTCCGGATAGCCGAACTATCATCATCGGCCGGACTCCAAGACTATGAAGATACAAGATTGAAGACTTCGTCCCGGGTCCAAATGGGACTTTCCTTGGCGTGGAAGGCAAGCTTGGCGATACGGATATGTAGATCTCCTACCATTGTAACCGACTCTGTGTAACCCTAGCCCTCTCCGGTGTCTATTTAAACCGGATGGCTTTAGTCCGTAGGACGAACAACAATCATACCATAGGCTAGCTTCTAGGGTTTAGCCTCCTTGATCTCGTGGTAGATCTACTCTTGTAACACACATCATCAATATTAATCAAGCAGGACGTAGGGTTTTACCTCCATCAAGAGGGCCCGAACCTGGGTAAAACATCGTGTCCCTTGTCTCCTATTACCATCCGCCTAGACGCCCAGTTCGGGACCCCCTATCCGAGATCCGCCTGTTTTGACACCGACAATCACCATTAGCATGAAGCTCCTTCCTGATGCCCATTGATTTCAAGTCTGCCCTTGCTTTCGGCCCATCTTTGGTCCTCTCTGGCATGTTAAGCAGGGTACCAAGAAGACTCTCGCACACGTTCTTCGTGATATGCATGGCATCAAGGCTGTGAGGCACACGGTGGATCTTCCAGTACGGCAAGTCCCAGAAAACAGACCTCGTTTTCAATACCTTTAGAAGTGGCTCTGGCGCCTTTTGCTTCTTTCCCAGTTCTGGCGCCTTTTGCTTCTTTCCCGGCAGTGGGCAATCTTTCCAATTATTCAACAGCTCGTCTATTTCCTCGCCGCTCCTCGTACGCGGGCGCCTTCGGGGTTCAATTTCACCATCGAACAGATCCTTGCGTTTCCTCCACGGGTCATCGTCGCGAAGCCACCTTCGATGTCCCATGAACACAGTTTTCGAAGACCCGGGATCTCTATCTAGCTGGCGATACGTTGTGTCATCCATGCACCTTACGCATCCAGAAAATCCGTGGACCACCTGCCCCGCGAGATATCCGTAACCGAGATAGTCGTGCACCGTCGTGAGCAGTGCGGCTCTCATAGGGAAATATTCTTTCTCTGCAGCGTCCCACGTATTGGCTGGCATTTTCCACAGCGTGTCTAGCTCCTCTTTGAGCAGCCCCAGATACAGATTGATGTCGTTCCCTAGTTGTTTCGGCCCTTCAATTAGCATACTCATGTGAATGTACTTCCTCTTCATGCATAACCAGGGGGGAAGGTTGTACATCCACACAAACACAGGCCAGGTGCTATGTGTGCTTCTCTGGCTGCCAAACAGATTGACTCCATCGGTGCTCGCGCCCAGCACGATGTTCCTTGGATCCTTCCCAAATTCTGGGTCTTCGAAGTTCAACGCTTGCCACTGGCTCGCATCCTTAGGGTGACTCAACATCTTGTCTTTTTTATTTATCTCCGGATCATTTCCGTCATCTTGCCGCTTCTTCTCATCACTATACGCGTGCCAACGCAGGAGCTTTGCTACCTTAGGGTCCGCGAAATACCGCTGCAGACGAGGAGTGATCGGAAAGTACCACACCGATTTTCGAGGAGCTTTCTTCCTCTTCTTGTATCGAGTGACGCCGCACACCGTACATATGGTATACTCCGCGTGCTCTTCCCGATAAATGATGCAATTGTTCATGCACACATGGTATTTCACGTGCAGTAAATCCACAGGACACACGATTTTCTTCACCTCCTCAAAACTGGTCGAGCACTTGTTCCCCTTGGGAAGACGTTCGTGCTAGAATGACATGTTCTCGTCGAAGCATGCGTCGGTCATTTTGTGTTTTACCTTCATCTCTAGAGCCATGAGCGTTACTTTCAGGCGGGTATCCTTGGGCATGCATCCTTCATACAATGGAGTAACCGCGTCTATCTCCAGTTGATCCAGCTTGGCTTTCTCTCGGGCGGCAGCTCTTGCATTATCCATCTGCTTGAGAAGCAGCTCTTGAATATGAGGGTCCTGCACCCAGCCTCCATCGTCGTCTTCTCCGGCATCTTCATCTTCATGATCATGCCCTTCGTCTTGATCTTCCTCATCATCATGTTCGGCATCTTCTACATGATGACTGTGTACAACATCACCGTCATGATCATGTCCTGGAGATTCTTCGTCTTCTCGCCCGCCCCCATGGACGACTTCATAGTCATCTTCATCACCTTGCCACCGATAACCATCCATGAAACGACGCAAGAGCAGGTGGTCCCGCACCTGCTCGGAATCCGGGTCCGCAATAAGGCTCTTCAGCTTGCATCTTCGACACGGACATCTTATCTCCTTCTCGTTCTTTTGAAGCATCTCGGCCTTCGCGGAGCTCAAAAACCTATTCACGATGCCTTCGGTCATCGTGCGGACCATGGTCGCCTGCGGGGTAGAGAAAAACAATATTTTAGAACCAAGAAAAAATTTGGCATGACTTTCCCGAAAAATAGGACCAAAAAGAATGCATAGTGCCAAAATTCTCGCCGAAACGAAAATGAATCAACATTCCGGCAAAATATTGGCAACTATCGCATTTCAAGTACCGGTACCTACAAACACAAACATATATGCAACACCACAAACATATGCAACACCACAAACAGACAGAGATCTAGCTAGGCCACAAAAAGTGCATGTGCACGTTGTTGGAGCGAGCTAGGGAGAAAAAAAGTAGATCTACAACATGAAGATAGCTTTCCCCTTACTTACCTATCAAAAAAAGATAATTTCACCACTTAATTTTGATGAATCTATGGTGCAAATGAGGTGAGGAGGAGGAGGCAGCCGACAAGCTTGGAGAAGGAGGTGGAGGGAATGAAGTGGGGAAAGTGAGTGTGTAGGTGTGGCTGTCCAAAACATCTAGCTGGTCCCAGGTTACTAATGGCACACCACACAACCATGCGCCATTAGTAACACAACATACTAATGGCGCAACACACAGCCGTGCGCCATTAGTAGTTTTGCAAAAAAGTAAATATATATATATATATATATATATATATATATATATATATATATACTAATGGCGCACCGTGGCATAGTGCGCCATTACTAGTTTAAACTAGTAATGGCGCACTTTGCCACGGTGCGCCATTAGTAGTTTTGCCAAAAAAGAATAAAAAAAATATAGTACTGGCGCACTCTGTGGCTGGTGCGCCATTACTAGTTAGAACTAGTAATGGCGCACTTTGCCTGGATGCGCCATTAGTATGTTTGGAAAAATGAAAAAAAAATTGTTACTAGTGGCGCACCTTGTGTATGGTGCGCCATTAGTGTCTTCCACACTAATGGCGCATCAACACATGGTGCGCCATTAGTATATAGTAGTGGCGCACCACTTCTCTAGTGCGCCATTAATGTCAATTTCATCTATAGCCCTTTTCCTAGTAGTGAAAATGACATTTTACCTACCTTAGTTAGAAGAAGAAGAAGATAAAGAAGACGAGAGGAGAAAAAGAAAGAGAATCTAAATTCTTCTTCTTCTTTTTCTTCTTCTTTTTTTCTTTTTCTTTCTAGCTAGTCTTCTTCTTCTTCTTCTTCTTCTTCTTCTTCTAACTTTCATCTTTCCCAATTTGCAGATTTGCTTTAGATGAGAAAGCTTGCATTGATAGAGTATACTCTTCTCCTTGTGCTTCCTTTTCGTATATGGAAACTTGTTGGAAACTTCTTTTGGATATGTATGTATATAAGCATATGTTGTTGGAAACTTCTTGTTGGAAACTTGTTTTGGATATGTATGTATATATGGATATGTTGTTGGAAACTTTTTGTT
>NC_041383.1:42218274-42220861 GCF_002162155.2 Triticum dicoccoides
TATATAGACGGTCTATTCTGCTAATATTACCAGAATAACTATTCTGCACACCACTTCGGCACTGCACGCTCAACAGAAGCGCACTGCATCATTTTGACGACAAGCACTGCAATAGAGACTAGTGAACTTCTCGTCGGAAAAAACTGCACACGTTATTTTTTCGGTATTGTTTTCACTCTAATTTTTTAACCGTTTATCGGAATGAGGCGTATAATATACCATTGAAAAGCTGTGGATTAGGCGCAACTTCGACATGTTGAACACTTTTCGAGATTCCACAGGGTTTAAGAGCAGTTTTGAAAATAGTGCGGCGGATGACGAGTGACAGCGAGCGTTTTTTCGCGTTTTTTTTCTAAACCGCTTGTCAGAACGAAGCAAATGATACGCCGTTGGATAGATATCGTCGAGGCGCATCTTTTTCATATATAAATCTTTCTCTAATTCATTACGGTTTAAGAGCAGTTTCGAATTTACTAAATCGCGGAACTTTGTTTTTAATTTTTTTTTGAAATTTTCGGTACTGTTTTTGGTCCAGTTTTCTAACCGTTTGATGAAAAGAGACATATGATACGCCGTTGGAAAGCTACGGACAAGGCGCAACTTCCATATGTTGAAATGGTTTTGAGATTCCTTACAATTTTTAGTTAATTTTGAAAATCGTGCGGCTGACTTCGAGAGGCAGCCGCTGTTTTTTCGCGAAGTTTTTACGAACGGCTGGTTGGAATAATTCAAATCATATGCTGTTGGAAAGATATCGACGAGACGAAACTTTTTCATGTACAACACTTCCGCTAATTCCTTATGGCTTCAGAGCAGTTTCGATTTTATAAAAATGCGGACATTCTGTTTTTTGCGACACCCAAATCGTCGTGTGCACTGCATCAGACAGATAGTACACTGCTTCAGACTAAAAACCACACTGCATCTGATAGACTCAAAATTGTCATGCGTACACGACGAACGAAGTGCACTGCTTCAGACAGATGAGTGCACTGCTTCAGATCGAAACCGCACTACATCAAAACGGACTGAAAATCATCGTGTGTACACGACAACGAAGTGCGCTGCATCAGATAGATCAGTGCAATGCTTCAGACCAAAACCGCACTGCATCAAATAGACTAAAAATCATCGTGCGTATGCAACAACAAAGTGCACTGCAGCTCCCAATGCATTTTTACTTTCGTGTGCACTGCAATAAGGGAACCACAAAGATTTTAACAATGAAGTACAACAATTTGAAAAAATGTACTTCTTCGGTTCACCGAGCGCACTGCTTTTACCTAGTTTTTCTTTTAAAAACTAAGTAATCCACACAAAGTCCTTTTTTCTTTCTCCACATTACAATCACCCACAAAATACAACCCAACTGCAACTTTTTATAAAATGTACTGCACACATCAACACAGCGAGAATGCAAATGCTTTGCGTTGCCGAAACGCACGCAGTCGCCGGACGTACTTCACTCAGCAAGCGAGCTGCAAAACAAACTTCAGTGAGCTACAAAAACAAACTTCACTGAGCCGCGGAGAGGGCTCCCTCGGCCGGGGCAACCACCGAATTTGTTCTGCATTTTTTTCTCAAATCAATAATAGCATGACTTCTTTCATTCATCAAGCAGGTGGCGGAAATCGGAAGCGCACTGCATTGGGCAACCGCACATCCAAAAGCTGCGCACAAGATGAAGTGCACATCCAAAATCTGCAAAAACAAAGAGAAAAAAGGCCTTTTGCGAACTGCATCGGCGGTAACTCGTGTTCCCAGGATGCCGTCGCCGTTGTTGACCGTCTTCGCGCACTCTGGGCGGCTGCAGGTGAGGTGGAGCTCCTCCGGCCTTGGACCACGGGTCCACGGCTACCGCAAGCGGCAGCCAACCGTCCGGGCGTGAGGTTGGACACCCGCAGATGCGCGAAGAGGCACCGATGCGGGGCAGCCCCTTCGATCCCGACGACCTGAGGGTCACGAGAAACCGTGGATAAACGGACGAGGGCCATCGGCGAGGGAGCATGCATGGGTCAACGACAGTTGCTGCTCGATCTCGTCTGCTAATGGCGCAGCAGGGCCAGCTCCGCCCTGATCCCGTGGCCGCGGGCCAGATCCGCACCGGCAGCTGCGCGTGACGCTTGAGGGCGGCGCGCCTGCATCAGCCTTGGGGCGGTGGGCAGGTTGGAATTGGTCGCGGCAGTGTCGTCGGGCTTGGTCGGAGGCAGGGGCGCCGGACGGCATCAAGGGCTGGGCGGGGCTGAGGCCGTCGAAGGGGTGGGCCGGCATCGCGCGGTGGGGCCAGGGAGGGGGCCGTGGAGGGCGGCGGGCGCGGGGTGGAAGAAGGTGGGAGGGTGCCATACGCAGATGGGGAAGAAGATATAGTGGAAAGTGAGGCTCACCTCGCGCAGAGAACATGGGGAGGGCAGGGCGGCAGATCAAGGTGGGCCGGTTGCGTGCGGTGCTGGATCCACGCGCCGGCGAGGCGCTGAGGCCACCATCGCTGGTAGATGAAGGCGCGCGCTCTGCGGGTGCTGGGGCGATGGAGTGGCGTGGCCGGCGGAGATCGGAAGGCAGGTGACCGGGGTTGGGGAGGACGGCACGG
>NC_041383.1:42221451-42256126 GCF_002162155.2 Triticum dicoccoides
TATGCGAAATTCTGTCAAATTGAATGAATTTAAGAAAAAAGGGGATATACATGCACTTTGCCATCTGTTGGCAGACGACAAAGAGCTTTGCCATCAGTCAACACATGGCAAAGCTTCCACATGACAGGTACGTGTGCAACCTAGGGGGAACTGCACTGGCCTATATGGTTTCTTTGTCGTTTGCCAGCAGACGGCAAAGAACCCTTTGCCGTAGCTTATTCAGCCGGACCTGTTGTCGTCTGCTGGCGGACGGCAAAGGCCTCTACCGTCCACCAGACATGCCTTTGCTATCAGCCATGGCAGACAGCAAAGTGCCTAATTCCTGTAGTGCCTCCCTCAGTTTGTCTCCGGTTTGCAGGAAAAAATATGTCCGGACCGCCAAGCGGATCAATACAGAAGAAATCTACATTTTGGGACCTACCCTACTGGAAAGACCTAGACCTCCGCTCTTCAATTGATGTGATGCACGTGACGAAGAACCTTTGCTTGAACCTGCTAGGCTTGTTAGGCGTGTATGGGAAGACAAAAGATACACCGGAGGCACGGGAAGACCTGCAACGTTTGCATGAAAAAGATGACATGCTTCCGAAGTAGTATGAAGGTCCTGCCAGCTACGCTCTCACCAAAGAAGAGAAGGAAATCTTCTTTATATGCCTGCTCAGTATGAAGGTCCCGTCTGGCTACTCGTCGAATATAAAGGGAATAATAAATATGGCAGAGAATAAGTTGCAGAACCTAAAGTCTCATGACTGCCACGTGATTATGACGCAACTGCTTCCGGTTGCATTGAGGTGGCTTCTACCGGAAAACGTTTGATTAGCCATTGTGAAGCTATGTTCATTCTTCAATCCAATCTCTCAGAAGGTGATTGATCCAGAAATCCTACCAAGGTTAAGGAGTGATGTGGTGATCGATCCAGAAATCCTACCAAGGTTCGAGCTAGTGTTCCCACCATCCTTCTTCAATATCATGACGCACTTCCTAGTTCATCTAGTCGACGAGACTGTCGTTCTGGGCCCTGTATTTATACACAATATGTTCCCCTTTGAGAGGTTCATGGGAGTCCTAAAGAAATATGTCCGTAACCGCGCTAGGCCAGAAGGAAGCATCTCCATGGGCCATAAAATAGAGGATGACATTGGGTTATGTGTTGACTTCATTCCTGACCTTAAGAGATAGGTCTTCCTCAATCACAGTATGAGGGGAGACTGGGTGGAAAAGGCACGCTAGGAGGAGACTCAATAATATGTAAGGACGGGCATTCTTGGTCTCAAGCACACTACACGGTTCTATAGAATTCTACCTTGGTGACCCCGTATGTCGATGAACACGAGAACATTCTGTGCTCCAAACACCCGGACCAGTGTGACGACTGGATTACATGTGAACACATCAGGAGTTTCGGCGGTTGGTTCCAAACACGTCTCAGGGGTGACAACACTGTTTCTGATGACCTGTACTCATTAGCGAGGGAACCATCTTCGATTGTAATGACTTACAAAGGGTACGAGATAAATGGGAATAAATTTTACACGATCGCCCAAGATCAAAAGAGCACCAACCAAAACAGTGGTGTCCGCTTAGATGCAGCAACAAAGAGGGGAAAAGACACATATTATGGTTACATAGTGGACATATGGGAACTTGACTATGGACATGATATTAAGGTCCCTTTGTTTAAGTGCAAATGGGTTAATCTGTCATGAGGCGGGGTACAACTAGACCCAGAGTACGGAATGACAGCAGTGGATCTGAACAATCTATGGTACACAGACGAACCATTCGTCCTAGCCAATGATGTGGCACAGGTTTTCTATGTGAGGGACATGTCTACCAAACCAAGAAAATGAAAAGATAAGGAAGCGAATACATCATACGATGAGCCAAAGCGCCACATAGTTCTTTTAGGAAAAATAGACATCATGGGATTGGAGGGCAAGACAGACATGTCTGAAGATTATGAAAAGTTTCATGAAATTCCTCCCTTCAAAGTCAAGGCTGGCCCAAGCACCCTGTTAAACGATGAAGATTATCCATGGTTACGGTGCAATAAGCAAAGGACACAAGCGAATAAAACATGAAGACTTTCTATGCACAACTATTATGATGATGCCTTTGATCTAGAATATCACTACAGTTACATGTGAACAAATGAATCCTTTGTAACAGATGAGTTTTCGTCTGAAACCCTGATACTTCCAAACAGATTGTCTGTTTTGTACATGAAGTGCATCCAGTAACCCGCTCAACTTTTAAGCACATGCTATGTGGGTGAAATGATGATACCATGCCAACTTTCAACCTTTTCAGAGTTCATTTGTAGTGCTTTTCAATTTAAGTGTCATTTAGCTGAAAGAATGAACTAATAGCAAAAAGAATGAACTAATAGCAAAAAGAATGAACTAAAAATAATCAACTGAAATATTCTGTTATGATCAACTAAAAAAAGCTATAATATCCTTCAATAGCAAAAAGAATCAACTAAAAAGATTTTATATAAATTTATGCAACCAAAATTACAAAAGTATTTATATAAATTTAGTCCGGTTGGTCTAGTTGGTGGCACCAACCAGGACTAAAGGGGGGCATTGGTCCCGGTTGGTGGCACCAACCGGGACCAATACCCCCCTTTAGTCCCGGTTGGTGCCACCAACCGGGACCAAAGGTCTCTGCTTCCTGCCCTTTGGGCTACTTAAAAGAGACCTTTGGTCCCGGTTGGTGGCACCAACGGGAATAAAGGGGGGCATTGGTTCCGGTTGGTGCCACCAACCGGGACCAATGATCTTGGTATATAAGCAACACTTACCAAAAAAATTAGTTTTCATCTCATCTCCCTCCCGACGATGCCGACGACAACGACGCCGCCAGGCTACCCCCCATCACCCCCGCCGTCGCCGTCGCGGTCGCTCGAGCCGCCGTCGCTGTTGCCATCGCCCGCGCCCATCGTGGTCGCCGTCCCCGCAACTGCCCCGACGCCGTCGCCCCACGCCCGTCGTCGCCGCCGTCCTCGCGCCGCCCCTGCCCTGACGCTGTCGCTATGCCTTGTCGTCGCGCGCCGTCCTTTTTTTGTATCTTTTTTTTGTTGTATGTACTAATGTATTTTGATATATGATTTCTTTTTTGTTCATATGATATATGTTTTTTCCATATATATAGATGATGTCTATTTTTTTGTTAGGTAAGTATAGATTTCAGGTTAGTGGAGAGGAAAAAGAAAAATAAGGAAAAAGAAGAAAAGAGGAAGAAGGAAGAAGGAAGAAGAAGAAAAAAAGGATAGGAAAGAGTAAAATAAGAAGAGGAAGAAGGAGAAGAAGAAGGGAAGAAGAGGAGTGGAAGAAGAGGAGAAAAAAAGAATAAGAGGAAGAAGAAGAAAAAAAAGGAGAAGAAGAAGAAATAGAGGAGAAGAAGAAAAAATACAAATAAAAAACTTTCTATTTTTTCTTCTTCTCCTCTATTCCTTCTTATTCTCCTCTTTTTTTATTCTTTTGTTTCTCCTATTTTTCCTTCTTCTTCTTCTCCTCTATTTTTTGTTCTTCTTCTTCCTCTTCTTATCTTTTATCGAGAACGAGGGTGTCAGGAACTAAGGTGTCGGAAACTAGGGTAGAGGGTCGAGGGTTGCTGAGGGGTCGAGGGTGATAACCCGCAAGTATACGGGATAGTTGTAGCCTCTTTCGATAAGTAAGAGTTTCGAACCCAACGAGAAGCTAAAGGTAGAACAAATACTCTCTCAAGTCCTATCGGCCACTGATACGACTCTACGCACGCTTGACGTTCGCTTTACCTAGAACAAGTATGAAACTAGAAGTACTTTGCAGGTGTGATAGGATAGGTTTGCAAGATAATAAAGAGCACGTAAATATAAACTAGTAGCTGTTTAGATAAAGACGCAATAAAGTAAATATAGCGAGTGTGGAAAAGTGGTGGTAGGAGTTATGAAATTGTCCCTAAGCAATTAACTACGCTACTAGACCGATAATCACTATTGCAATTCTATTTGAGGGAGAGGCATAAGCTAGCATACTTTCTCTACTTGGATCATATGCACTTATGATTGGAACTCTAGCAAGCATCCGCAAATACTAAAGATTCATTAAGGTAAAACCCAACCATAGCATTAAAGTATCAAGTCCCCTTTATCCCATACACAAACAACCTACTTACTCGGGTCTATGCTTCTGTCACTAACGCCACCCACCATAAGCAAATCATAAACATATTGCAAACCCTACAGAGGGAATCCCTCACGCTTGCACGACGCGGAGGGCATAATAGTACAGCACCAATAATAAAACATGCAACTCAAACCAATCATAGCAATTAATCAATCACCGATAGGACAACGAAAATCTACTCAGACATCATAGGATGGCAACACATCATTGGAAAATAATATGAAGCATAAAGCACCATGTTCAAGTAGAGGGTATAGCGGGTTGCGGGAGAGTGGACCGCTGGATATAGATGGGGGAAGGTGATGGAGATGTTGGTGAAGATGACGGTGGTGTTGGTGAAGATCGCGGTGATGATGATGGCCCCCGGCAGTGCTCCGGCGCCACCGGAAGCAAGGGGGAGAGGCCCCCCCTTCTTCTTCTTCTTCCTTGACCTCCTCCCTAGATGGGAGAAGGGTTTCCCCTCTGGTCCTTGGCTCCAATGGCTTGGGAGGGGCGAGAGCCCCTCCTAGATTGGATTTATCTCTCTGTTTCTGCGTTCTCAGATTCTGCCCCTTCACCGTTTCTTTTATATCCGGAGATCCGTAACTCCGATTGGGGTGAATCTTTCGCCCAGATCTTTCTCATAAAATTAGCTTTATTACAGCTAAAGAAGAGCGTCAACCGCCTCACGGGGGGCCAGGAGAGTCCAAGGAGCGCCTGCCTCCCTGGGGCGCGCCCACCTATCTCCTGGCCCCCTCGGGCACCGTCTCGGGTTGATTTTACTTCCCAAAAATCACAAATATTCCAAAATAATTCTCCGTTCGTTTTTATCCCGTTTGGACTCCGTTTGATATTGGGTTTCTGCGAAACAAAAAACATGCAACAGACAGGAACTGGCACTGGGCACTGGATCAATATGTTAGTCCCAAAAAATAGTATAAAAAGTTGCCAAAAGTATATAAAAGTTGAATAATATTGGGATGAAACAATAAAAAATTATAGATACGACAGAGACGTATCAGAGGGTCGTCAAGGGGTCGAGTGTCGAGGGTCGTCGAGGGGTCGAGTGTCGAGGGTCGTCGAGGGTCGATGGTCATCGAGAGTCGAGGTCAAGGGTCGTCGAGGGTCGAGGGTCGTCGAGGGGACGAGGGTCATCGATGGGTCGAGGGTCGTCATGGGTAGAGGGTTGTCAAGAGTCGAGGGTCGAGGGTTGTCGAGGGGTCGAGGGTCATCGAGGGGTCAAAGGTCGTTGAGGGTCGAGCATCATCGAGAGTCGAGGGGTCGTCAAGGGGTCGAGGGGTCGAGGGTCGACAATCTCTGTTTAACAAGAATGCCCCAATTATGGATGTGCAGAAGTTGATCCATTTTTTCTGATCTCATCCATGGCTACATCATTTGCTGGAAGTAACAGGCGTATGACGCTACGGAATTCTTCAAAGTTGTTTTGGAATGGAGTTCCGGATAGGATGATTCGCTTTTTGGTACGGATTTCAGCAAAGGCCTTCCAAATAGCGATATTCAGAAGGCTCTTGCGGAACTTCGTACCAAAAAGCGAATTATCCTATCTGGGACTCCGTTCCAAAACAATTTTGGAGAGCTTCGTACCATTATGCGCCTGTTACTTTCGGCAAATGATGAAGCAATGGTTTTCTTGAGATCAGGAAAAATATGGACCATTTTCTGCACATCCAGAATGGCGCCATATTGTTAAATACCTTAAAGGTTAACAAAATCCGAGCGGTCGAGGATCGGAACTAGCTAGGGTAAGGGGTCAAGGGTCGCTGAGGGGATGAGGGTCAAGGGTCGTCGAGGGGTCGAGGGTCGAGGGTCTCCGTTTAACAAGAATGCCCCCATTATGGATGTGCACAAGTTGATCCATTTTTTTCTGATCTCATCCATGGCTACATCATTTGCTAGAAGTAACATGCATATGATGCTACGAAACTCTTCAAAGTTATTTTGGAATGGAGTTCCGGATAGGATGATTTGCTTTTTGGTACGGATTTCAGGAAAGGCCTTCCAAATAGCGATATTCGGAAGGCTCTTGCATAACTTCGTAACAAAAAGTGAATTATCCTATCTGGGACTCTGTTCCAGATCAATTTTGGAGAGCTTCATACTGTTATGCACCAGTTACTTTCGGCAAATGATGAAGCAATGGTTTTCTTTAGATCAGGAAAAATATGGACCATTTTCTGCACATCCAGAATGGCGCCATCTTGTTAAATCCCTTAAAGATTAAGAAAATCCGAGCGGTCGAGGATCGAAGCTAGCTAGGGTAGGGGGTCAAGGGTCGCCGAGGGGATAAGGGTCGAGGGTCGTCGAGGTGTTGAGGGTCGAGGATCGCCGAGGGGTTGACAGGGGGACGCCGATCAACCCCCTCTCTCTCGACCAACTCTCGAGGACACCCAAGCCAGAGAAAAAAACGTTGTCGATCTCGTACCCCCTCCCGCCCCTACCCGACAAACTCTCTTGAGATTTATAAGAGATTTATCAAGAATGCCCCCATTCTGGATGTGCATAATTAAGTTGATCCCTATTTTTTCCTGATTTCATCTACCATTCTATATGTGCACGTCCTCTGGTGTCAAAGTATTGAATCCTTTGACACTAGACAACGTGATATATAGAAGGGTAGATGAGATCAGGAAAAAATAGGGTCCATTTTTTTTCTGCACATCCAGAATGGCGCCATCTTGTTAAATCCCTTAAAGGTTAAGAGAATCCGAGCGGTCGAGGATCGGAACTAGCTAGGGTAGGGGGTCAAGGGTCGTCGAGGGGACGAGGGTCGAGGGTCGTCGTCGAGGGGTTGAGGGTCGAGGATCGCCGAGGGGTCTATGTTTGCCACTATTAATATATCCGTCTCTCATGTTTGTATATTAATTGCCATGTTGTAATATTTGGAGAAACTATGGATCAAGAAAGAGACTTCGAACAAGAAGAGATACTGGGGAACATAATCCGCGACAGAAGTGATGTCTTGTCGATATTTATCAATGAAACCGATGGCCTGGATGGAGAGGAAGCAGGCTACGATGATCAAACAATGGAGGAGGAAAGTCATGATCATGATGGTGGCTTCGGCGACTGTGATGGCGGCTCCGGTGACCGAACGGAGTCGGGATCAGCTGTTGCAAAGTCCGGCAAGGTATGTATATATATATATATATATATATATATATATATATATATATATATATATATATATATATATATATATATATATATATATATAAAGCCTATGCTGACTAGCTAATTGATGCATTAATTGTATTTTATGTACATATATGTGTTGGGGAACGTAGCAATAATTCAAAATTTTCCTACACGTCACCAAGATCAATCTACGAGATGCTAGCAATGAGAGAGAGAGGGAGTGCATCTTCATATCCTTGAATATTGCTAAACAGAAGCGTTACAAGAACGCGGTTGATGGAGTCGTACTCGCGGCGATTCAAATCACGGAAGATCTGATCTAGCGCCGAATGGACGGCGCCGCCGTGTTCAACGCACGTAGAGCCCAGGGACGTCTCCCCCTTCTTGATCCAGCAAGGGGAGAGGAGAATTTGAGGGAGAGCTCCGGCATCACGACGGCTTGGTGGTGGAGCTTGTGGTATTCCTGCAGGGCTTCGCCAAGCACTACAGAGGAGGAGGAAGAGTTCGAGGAGGGAGGGGCTGCACCAGGGGAAGGGGTATGACTGCCCTCTCTCTCCCTCACTATATATAGGGGGAAGGGGGTAGGAGGAGGTGCCCTAGGGTTTCCCTAGGGGTGGGGCGGCGATCACAGGGGAAACCCTAGATGGGTTTGGGCGCCCCCACCCCTAGGAAACTTGGCCCCCCAAGCCTTGAGGGGTGGCTGCCCTAGGTAAGGCACCCCCACCTCTCCAGGTTACGTGATATGGGGTGGGAGGGGCTCTCAGCCCCTTGGTGGGCTGATGTGACCCCTCCCCTTGGCCCATAAGGCCCCCCAACGCTTGCTGGAGCCTCCGAAACCCCTTTCGGACACGTATGTTGGTCGTCACCCGGTACCCTCGGAACAATTCGGGACGCCAATACCCTTCGTCCAATATATCAATCTTCACCTCCGGACCATGCTGGAGTTCCTCGCAACGTCCGGGATCTCATCCGGGACTCCGAACAACCTTCGGTAACCACATACTATTTCCCATAACAACTCTAGCGTCACCGAACCTTAAGTGTGTAGACCCTACGGGTTCGGGAACCATGCAGACATGACCGAGACACCTCTCCGGCCAATAACCAATAGCGGGATATGGATGCCCATATTGGCTCCCACATGTTCCACGATGATCTCATCAGATGAACCACGATGTCGGGGATTCAATCAATCCCGTATACAATTCCCTTTGTCCACCAGTATGTTACTTGCCCGAGATTCGATCGACGATATCCCAATACCTCGTCCAATATCGTTACCAGCAAGTCTCTTTACTCATTCCGTAACGCATGGTTCCGTGACTAACTTCTTAGTCATATTGAGCTCATTATGATGATGCATTACCGAGTGGGCCCAGAGATACCTCTCCGTGATATGGAGTGACAAAGCCCAGTCTCGATTCGTGCCAACCCAACAATCACTTTCGGAGATACCTGTAGTGCACCTTTATAGCCACCTAGTTACGTTGTGATGTTTGGTACACCCAAAGCATTCCTACGGTATCCGGGAATTGCACAATCTCATGGTCTAAGGAAATGATACTTGACATTAGAAAAGCTCTTAGCAAACGAGCTACACGATCTTGTGCTATGATTAGGATTGGGTCCTGTCCATCACATCACTCTCCTAATGATGTGATACCGTTATCAATGACATCCAATGTCCATGGTGAGGAAACCATAACCATCTATTGATCAACGAGCTAGTCAACTAGAGGCTCACTAGGGACATGTTGTGGTCTACGTATTCACACATGTATTACGGTTTCCAGTTAACACAATTATAGCATGAATAATAGACAATTATCATGAACAAGGAAATATAACAATAACCATCTTATTATTGCCTCTAGGGCATATTTCCAACAATATTAACTCTTCTTTCTTCTTTTATAGCCATCCGGATCGAGCAAAACTTCGGTAACGAGACGAGGCCCAAAGAAAAAGTTTGCCCGGATGAAAGCTTCACGATCATAGAAATCGTGCGCGATGGCCAACCGATTCAACCCCTCCGGACCAAGGAAGCATTTTCTGCTCAGTGCAGGGTTCTTGTTAGGGACATGATCCCGATCAGCATCCACCAATGGTATAAGCCTAAGAAGGAAGACCCTTATGTTTCTTTTGTAGAAGATAGATAGAAAGATGATCTTTGGACCGCGCTGAAGGAAAATTTCACCCTACCGGCAAAGGAGGATCCGGAGAAGCCAGTTATAGAGCCATTGATCAAGGCTCATGCTCTCAAGAATATGGCAGGTCTATTCAGGACGTGGAAGAATGAGTTGAAATCAATGTATGTCGACAAAAACAAGACTCCAGAATTCACCGGCCGATTTGAGAAGATAAGAGATCACCGGCCCAAATTTGTGGCCCACAAGACATCGGATAAGAGTAAGAAGATGTCAGCGATTAACAAGATAAATGCTACAAAGAAGGAGCATCATCATCACACGGGGTCAGGTGGCTACCTCAAAGCTGGTCGTTGTGGGACAAGGCTAAGCAGGACCTGATTGCTAAAGGGGTCGAACCAGAGACATTGCACTGGCCAGACCGTTCAAGGACTTGGTTCTTCGGGGTTGCGGGAACATTGGACCCTGAAACAGGGAAGTGCTGTTGGACGGACGAGCAACTTGCAACACCCATCAAGAAGCTTCAGGAAGAAATCAAGGCAGTGCAAGAAGGGACGTTCGTTCCCGACAGAGAGAACGACGAGCTCACAAAGGCCCTCGGGAATTCTGAGCACCCTGGACGAACATGAGGCACGCGAGGCTCTGTTGTGTGGAAGGTTGGGTTTCCCGACGTAGGCGGTTACAAAATCCAAGAGAGAAGGAGGAAAGTGGAGATGAGTGAACTGCAGAAGCTTCAGGCAAGGGTACGAAAGCTAGAGGAACGACAAGTTGTTGAGAACCAGCTAGATGGGCCTTATGAACTGGGACAAATGGGGCTTTTCTACTAGTGGTGGTTGGCAGAGAGTAGGAACCATGTAATTAAATGACACCCTATATCCCTTTGTTATTCCATGGCTATAAGAGATGAAGCAGATGGTGGCTCGACTTGTTTCGACTGGGTCAGGCTATTGGAACCGAGCTGGAACTAGCGACCCCCTATTATGGCAATGCCATTTTCAGTATCCATGGTAAGGTTTGGTTAAGAGTCGTTTAGTGCATTTGCCACATCATCACACAACAGGGTGCCTTGGCTGGTTTGTAGCTGGAAGAGAATTTGATCATTGCTTCCCAAATCCCTAAATGTGTGTTCGCGGAGTTGACATTCATGTTAATGTGTGACACTTACCGTATCTTTTTAGACCATAATGGAGAATCACTATATTGTAACAATGTTGGTGAAAATAGAGAATTGTTCTGTAGTGGTCACTTTGGCTTTTGTTGAGATTTGTTTGTCAAGACCATCCTAAAAATTCAGGACAGTTTTGCATCCTCTGCCATTAAACCATTCTCCACCTTGGTTTGAGAATTCTGCACTAGTTGCATGGTGTTTCGGTCGGGATTTGACGGGAGCAATACATCGGTCCAAGATGTGGCAAGAAGCATACAGTGGTGCAAGAATATATGTTACGATTGATAACACCAACTATGAGTCCATGACTAACACCAACAATGCTAGAGTAAGGGTGGATGAAAAGAATGGTGGTGGGGCAAGGGGGGAAGGGATAAATAGATGTAGGGATGTAAGTGGACGCATCGACGAAATCCGCGAATGTTCGTATTTGTGATTTTTGTACTCCCTTCATCCCAAAATAACTGTCTCAACTTTGTACTAGCTCTAGTACGAAGTTGTACTAAGCTTGAGACACTTATTTTGAGACGGAGGGAGTATTATATAGATTTTTAAAGCAACATTGATTAGCTTATTTTCTCCTTCACTTACATCCCTAAATATGTGCCAGTTTGTTTGCATGCAAAACAATGGTGGTTAAGGAAACATTGGACTGACTTTGAGGAAAGAAGCAGGAGGGAGTTACTACATGAATGGAAACCACAAAAAAATCGCCATGTTCGGCATATATAATCAGAATGTCTAATATCATTTCATTATTCCGTGATAACACACGGGCATTAAACTAGTCATATATTAAATGAGAGAGGAGGGCAAGACACTAATCCATAGTTTTATGTTACAGAGTATCACCACACCCAGGGGCGTAGCTAGGCCCAGGCTACCAGGCTAATGTCCTCGGGGTGCATCTGCTTGTTCACTAAGCAATCAAAAACACTATTTACACTATTTACTACTATAGCTAAGCTGTTGGCCCAGGGCGTGCTCCCAACATGGCTACGCCTTTGACCACACCCACTCCACATGAGTCTTCCTGCACCTAAATGAACTACTCACTAGGATCCCACCGTGAAATCTCCCCCCAAGAAAACATCCCAATCCACCCGAAGGATACCTGCCTGCCTGCTTCCAGTCACGAGCTTCACAGTAAACCTTGTGTAGAACAACTCCAAGCGAGGGACGAACATGATCGAACACTACTGCATTCCCGTGCTTCTAGATTTCCCACATTACAAGGGTGACGATCGCGCGAATGTCTTTGGGATGCCGGATCTCAGCAGTCTTATGCCTACACCGATCCGATACGTTATCTTTGGGAGTTGGCGTCCATTCCTTCTTATGAAAAGTGTCCAATGTCCTCGATAATATTGTCCTTGCAAAGACACACCACAGTAGAATATGGTTGATGGTTTCGGCTTTCTGGCTGCAAAGTGGGCAAGCTGCCTGGTGTGATAAGCCCCATTGAGCTAGTCTATCAGAAGTTCAATAGTGGTTTTGGAGGGCTAACCAAGAGAAGAATCTACACTGCATTAGGGCAAGTGATCTCCAAGTAAGTTCCGCAGTCGGTGCCACTTTTCTTCCCGCAAATTTAGCCGCATATGTCGACATGGCCGAGTAATGACATAAAAACCCCTTGCCGGATGCGCGCATTTCAAACCTTCTTGGATGTTCAATTGGGACCTTCACATGTAAATTCCACAGGCTACCACTAAGTATCCGTAAGTAAACAACGTCACACTTTCAGTATCGTACCTCGTAGACCAACTGTCAAACAAGCTTCCAGTCTGGCGGGCGGCCGCACTCCCCAAGAGCTCATTCTCACTTTACTTTGCGCAATCGCGGTTCATTCCATGATTGCACTGGACTTACCACTGAAAATAATTGCGGCCATGAAAAAAAATCCTCAGGGGGTTCCTATTGTGTGGGAAAGCGGAAGCACGTCCAAACTGGTCAATCTTAAGCTACTGCTTCCTCATGATGCCTCTGCAGGACAAGAAGTGGATTTCCTCTCAAAGGAAGGAATGGATCTCTAGAACAAGCATTTTGCACGTGCTGCTCCATCTGACATGGTAGTGCAGGTTCCACGTGGATGGTGCAAGTTTATTATTGTGGCTCTTTTAACTCCTGATAATTTTGAATGGGCCAAAGGACTTTTAGTTTCTTAGTTGTGGACCTATATTCTTGAGGGCTCGAATAATCAAGCTTCTATCCGCTCTGTGTTACTTGAAAAATGCATTTCTGATGCAAGGTTCATTTGCAATCATGTTCTTGTTGAACAGGAAGTTTCCTCTTGTTGGGGATCATTACAGAAAATAAATTTTTTCTATGCATCACCAAGATCAATCTATGGAGTCATCTAGCAATGAGAGAGAGATGATTGCATCTACATACCCTTGTAGATCGCGAGCGGAAGCATTCAAGAGAATGGGGTTGACGGAGTCATACTCGTCGTGATCCAAATCACCGATGATCCTAGCACCGAACGGATGGCACCTCCACATTCAACACACGTACGGAGCGGGGACGTCTCTCGTGCCTTGATCCAGCAAGGACGAGGGAGAGGTTGAGGAAGAGAGCTCCAACAGCAGCACGACGGCGTGGTGGTGATCGAGCGGCAGTATTCCGGCAGGGCTTCGCCAAGCTCTTAACGGAGGAGGAGAGGTGTTGGGGATGGGAGGGACTGCGCCTTAGGTGTGTACGTGCAGCCCTCCCCTCGCCCCTCTATTTATAGGGGAAGGGGGAAGGGGGTCGGCCCCCTCTAGATGAGATCTAGAGGGGGGGCGGCCAAGGGGAGGGGGCTTGCCCCCCGAGCAAGGGGGACGCCCCCTCTAGGGTTTCCCCCCAACCCTAGGTGCATGGGCCCAAGGGGGGGATGCGCCCAGCCCTCCAAGGGCTGGTTCCCTCTCCTCTACGGCCCATGAAGCCCTCTGAGAGAGGTGGCCCCTCCCGGTGGACCCCCGGAACCCCTCCGGTGGCCCCGGTACAATACCGGTATGCCCCGAACTTTTCCGGTGACCGTATGAGAACTTCCCATATATAAATCTTCATCTCCGGACCATTCCGGAACTCCTCATGATGTCCGGGATCTCATCTAGGACTCCGAACAACATTCGGTAATCACGTACAAGTCTTCCTAATAACCCTAGCGTCATCGAACCTTAAGTGTGTAGACCCTACGGGTTCGAGAATCACGCAGACATGACCGAGACCGCTCTCCGGCCAATAACCAACAGCGGGATCTGGATACCCATGTTGGCTCCCACATGTTCCATGATGCTCTCATTTGATGAACCACAATGTCGAGGATTCAAGTAATCTCGTATGCAATTCCCTTTGTCAACCGATACGTTACTTGCTCGAGATTCTATCGTCGGTATCGCAATACCTCGTTCAATCTCGTTACCGGCAAGTCACTTTACTCGTTCCATAATGCATGATCCTGTGACCAACCACTTGGTTACATTGAGCTCATTATGATGATGCATTACCGAGTGGGCCCAGAGATAGCTCTCCATCATACAGAGTGACAAATCCCAGTCTCGATTCATGCCAACCCAACAGACACTTTCGGAGATACCTGTAGTGTACTTTTATAGCCACCCAATTACGTTGTGACGTTTGGTACACCCAAAGCACTCCTACGGTATCTGGGAGTTGCACGAGCTCATAGTATAAGGAAATGATACTTGACATTACAAAAGCTCTAGCAGACGAACTACACGATCTTGTGCTATGCTTAGGATTGGGTCTTCTCCATCACATGATTCTCCTAATGATGTGATCCTGTTATCAATGACATCCAATGTCCATGGTCAGGAAACCGTAACCATCCATTGATCAACGAGCTAGTCAACTAGAGGCTCACTAGGGACATGTTGTGGTCTATGCATTCACACATGTATTATGATTTCCGGACAACACAATTATAGCATGAACGATAGACAATTATCATGAACAAGGAAATATAATAATAACCATTTTAATATTGCCTCTAGGGCATATTTACAATAGTCTCCCACTTGCACTAGAGTCAATAATCTAGTTACATTGTTATGAATCGAACACCCATAGAGTTCTGGTGTTGATCATGTTTTGCTCGCGGAAGAGGTTTAGTCAACGAATCTGCGACATTCAGATCCATATGCACTTTACAAATATCTATGTATCCATCTCGAACATTTTCACGAATGGAGTTGAAGCGACGCTTGATGTGCCTGGTCTTCTTGTGAAACCTGGGCTCCTTGGCAAGGGCAATGGCTCCAGTGTTGTCACAGAAGAGAGTCATCGGCCCCGACACATTGGGAATAACTCCTAGGTCAGTAATGAACTCCTTCGTCCAGATTGCTTCATGTGCTGCCTCCGAGGCTGCCATGTATTCCGATTCACATGTAGATCGCGCCACGACGCTTCACTTGCAACTGCACTAGCTAACTGCCCCACCATTCAAAATATACAGGTATCTGGTTTGTGACTTAGATTCATCCAGATCTGTATCGAAGCTAGCGTCGACGTAACCCTTTACGACGAGCTCTTCGTCACCTCCATAAATGAGGAACATATCCTTAGTCCTTTTCAGGTACTTCAGGATATTCTTGACCACTGTCCAGTGTTCCATGTCGGGATTACTTTGGTACCTTCCTACCAAACTTACGGCAAGGTTTACATCAGGTCTGGTACACAGCATGGCATACATAATAGACCCTATGGCCGAGGCATAGGGGATGACACTCATCTTTTCTCTATCTTCTGCCGTGGTCGGGCCTTGAGCCGAGCTCAATTACACACCTTGCAACACAGGCAAGAACCCCTTCTTGGACTGATCCATATTGAACTTCTTCAATATCTTATCAAGGTATGTGCTTTGTGAAAGACCTATGAGGCGTCTCGATCTATCTGTATAGATCTTGATGCCGAATATGTAAGCAGCTTCTCCAAGGTCCTTCATTGAAAAACACTTATTCAAGTAGGCCTTAATGCTGTCCAAAAGTTCTATATCATTTCCCATCCAAAAGTATGTCATCTACATATAATATGAGAAATGCTACAGAGCTCCCACTCACTTTCTTATAAACGCAGGCTTCTCCATAAGTCTGCATAAACCCAAATGCTTTGATCATTTCATCAATGCGAATGTTCCAACTCCGAGATGCTTGCACCAGCCCATAGATGGAGCGCTGGAGCTTGCATACCTTGTTATAATTCTTAGAATCGACAAAACCTTCCGGTTGCATCATATACAATTCTTCCTTAAGATAGCCGTTAAGGAATGCCGTTTTGACGTCCATTTGCCATATCTCATAATCATAGTATGCGGCAATTGCTAACATGATTCAGACGGACTTCAGCTTCGCTATGGGAGAGAAAGTCTCATCGTAGTCAACCCCTTGAACTTGTCGATAACCCTTAGCGACAAGTCGAGCTTTATAGATGGTAATATTACCACCCGCATCCGTCTTCTTCTTAAAGATCCATTTATTTTCTATCGCTCGCCGATCATCGGGCAAGTCTGTCAAAGTGCATACTTTGTTTTCATACATGGATCCTATCTCGGATTGCATGGCTTCAACCATTTGTTGGAATCTGGGCCTGCCATCGCTTCTTCATAGTTCGAAGGTTCACTGTTGTCTAACAACATGATTTCCAGGACAGGGTTGCCATACCATTCTGGTGTGGAACGTGTCCTTGTGGACCTATGAAGTTCAGTAGTAACTTGATCCGAAGTACCTTGATCATCATCATTAACTTCCTCTCCAGTCGGTGCAGGCACCACAGGAACATCTTCCCGAGCTGCGCTACTTACCGGTTCAAGAGGTAGTACTTCATCAAGTTCCACTTTCCTCCCACTTACTTCTTTCGAGAGAAACTCTTTCTCCAGAAAAGACCCGTTCTTAGCAATGAAAATCTTGCCTTCGGATCTGAGGTAGAAGGTATACCCAATGGTTTCCTTAGGGTATCCTATGAAGACGCATTTTTCCGACTTGGGTTCGAGCTTTTCAGGTTGAAGTTTCTTGACATAAGCATCGCATCCCCAAACTTTTAGAAACCATAGCTTAGGTTTCTTTCCAAACCATAATTCATACAGTGTCGTCTCAACGGATTTAGACGGTGCCCTATTTAAAGTGAATGTAGCTGTCTCTAAAGCATATCCCCAAAATGACAGCGGTAAGTCGGTAAGAGACATCATAGACCGCACCATATCCAATAAAGTGCGATTACGACGTTCGGACACACCGTTACGCTGAGGTGTTCCAGGCGGCGTAAGTTGTGAAACAATTCCACATTTCCTTAAGTGCATACCAAACTCGTGACTTAAATATTCTCCCCCACGATCTGATCGTCAGAACTTTATTTTTCTGTCACGTTGATTCTCCACCTCATTCTGAAATTCCTTGAACTTTTCAAAGGTCTCAGGCTTGTGTTTCATTAAGTAGACATACCCATATCTACTTAAGTCATCAGTGAGGGTGAGAACATAACGATAGCCACCGCGAGCCTCAACGCTCATTGGACCGCACACATCGGTATGTATAATTTTCAATAAGTTGGTTGCTCGCTCCATTGTTCCGGAGAACAGAGTCTTGGTCATTTTCCCCATGAGGCATGGTTCGCATGTGTCAAATGATTCGAAATCAAGAGACTCCAAAAGTCCATCCGGATGGAGCTTCTTCATGAGTTTGACACCAATGTGACCAAGACGGCAGTGCCACAGATATGTGGGGCTATCATTATCAATCTTGCATCTTTTGGTATTCACACTATGAATATGTGTAACATCACGTTCGAGATTCATTAAGAATAAACCATTGACCAGCGGGGCATGACCATAAAACATATCTCTCATATAAATAGAACAACCATTATTCTCGGATTTAAATGAGTAGCCACCTCGTATTAAACGAGATCCAGATACAATGTTCATGCTCAAAGCTGGCACTAAATAACAATTATTGAGGTTTAAAACTAATCCCGTAGGTAAATGTAGAGGTAGCGTGCCAACGGCGATCACATCGACCTTGGAACCATTCCCAACGCGCATCGTCACCTCGTCCTTCGCCAGTCTCCGCTTATTCCGCAGCTCCTGTTTTGAGTTACAAATATGAGCGACCGCACCGGTATCAAATACCTAGGAGCTACTACGAGTACTGGTAAGGTACACATCAATAACATGTATATCAAATATACATTTGGTGTTGCCAGCCTTCTTGTCCGCTAAGTACTTGGGGCAGTTCCGCTTCCAGTGACCGTTCCCCTTGCAATAAAAGCACTCAGTTTCAGGTTTGAGTCCGTGCTTTGGCTTCTTCCCGGCAACTGGCTTACCGGGCGCGGCAACTCCCTTGCTGTCCTTCTTGAAGTTCTTCTTACCCTTGCCTTTCTTGAAACTAGTGGTTTTATTGACCATCAACACTTGATGTTCCTTTTTTATTTCTACCTCCGCTGATTTCAGCATTGAAAATACCTCAGGGATAGTTTTCACCATCCCCTGCATATTGTAGTTCATCACAAAGCTCTTGTAGCTAGATGGGAGCGACTGAAGGATTCTGTCAATGACCACCTCATCCGGGAGGTTAATGTCCATCTGGGACAAGTGGTTGTGCAACACAGACATTTTGAGTATGTGCTCGCTGACAGAACTATTTTCCTCCTTACAACTATAGAACTTGTCGGAGACTTCATATCTCTCGACCCGGGCATGAGCTTGGAAAACCATTTTCAGCTCCTTGAACATCTCATATGCTCCTTGTTGCTCAAAACGCTTTTGAAGCCCCGGTTCTTAGCTGTAAAGCATGCCGCACTGAACGAGGGAGTAATCATCAACACGCGACTGCCAAGCGTTCATAACGTCTTGTTTCGCTGGGGCGGGTGCATCGCCTAGCGGTGCTTCTAGGACATATGCTTTCTTGGCAGCTATGAGGATGATCCTTAAGTTTCGGACCCAGTCCGTATAGTTGCTACCATCGTCTTTCAGCTTGGTTTTCTCTAGGAATGCGTTGAAGTTTCGGTTGACATGACCGTTGGCCATTTGATCTGCAAGACATTTTGCAAAAGTTTTTAGACTAAGTTCATGATAATTAAGTTCATCTAATCAAATTATTTAATGAACTCCCACTCAGATAGGCATTCCTCTAGTCATCTAAGTGATACATGATCCGAGTCAACTAGGCCGTGTCTGATCATCACGTGAGACGGACTAGTCATCATCGGTGAACAACTTCATGTCGATCGTATCTTCTATACGACTCATGTTCGACCTTTCGGTCTCTTGTGTTCCAAGGCCATGTCTGTACATGCTAGGCTCGTCAAGTCAACCTAAGTGTTTTGCATGTGTAAATCTGGCTTACACCCGTTGTATGTGAACACTAGAATCTATCACACCCGATCATCATGTGGTGCTTCAAAACAACGAACTTTCGCAATGGCGCACAGTTAGGGAAAACACTTTCTTGAAATTGTTATGAGGGATCATCTTATTTACTACCGTCGTTCTAAGCAAATAAGATGCAAAAACATGATAAACATCACATGCAATCAAATAGTGACATGATATGACCAATATCATTTTCCTCCTTTTGATCTCCATCTTCGGGGCGCCATGATCATCATCGTCACCGGCATGACACCATGATCTCCATCATCATGATGTCCATCACCGTGTCTCCATGAAGTTGTCTCGCCAACTATTACTTCTACTACTCTGGCTAACGGTTTAGCAATGAAGTAAAGTAATTACATGGCATTATTTAGTGACACGCAGGCCATACAATAAATAAAGACAACTCCTATGGCTCCTGCCGGTTGTTATACTCATCGACATGCAAGTCGTGATTCCTATTACAAGAACATGATCAATCTCCTACATCACATATATTTCATTCATCACATCCTTTTTGGCCATAACACATCACAAGGCATATGCTGCAAAAACAAGTTAGACGTCCTCTAATTGTTGTTGCATGTTTTTACGTGGCTGCAATAGGGTTCTAGCAAGAACGTTTCTTACCTACGCCAAAACCACAACGTGATATGCCAATTTCTATTTACCCTTCATAAGGACCCTTTTCATTGAATCCGATCCGACTAAGGTGAGAGAGACAGACACCCGCTAGCCACCTTATGCAACTAGTGCATGTCAGTCGGTGGAACCTGTCTCACGTAAGCGTACGTGTAAGGTCGTTCCGGGCCGCTTCATCCCACGATGCCGCCGAAACAAGATAAGATTAGTTGTGGCAAGTAAATTGAAAAAATCTACGCCTACAACAAAATTGTGTTCTACTCGTGCATAGAAACTACGCATAGACCTAGCTCTGATACCACTATTGGGGATCGTTGCAGAAAATAAAAAAATTCTATGCATCACCAAGATCAATCTATGGAGTCATCTAGCAACGAGAGAGAGATGATTGCATCTACATACCCTTGTAGATCGCGAGCGGAAGCGTTCAAGAGAACGGGGTTGATGGAGTCGTACTCGTCGTGATCCAAATCACCGATGATCCTAGTGCCGAACGGACGGCACCTCCGCATTCAACACAATACGGAGCGGAGACGTCTCCCGCGCATTGATCCAGCAAGGAGGGAGAGGTTGAGGAAGAGAGCTCCAATAGCAGCACGACGGCGTGGTGGTGATGGAGCGGCAGTACTCCGGCAGGGCTTTGCCAAGCTCTTAATGGAGGAGGAGAGGTGTTGGGGAGGGGAGGGGCTGCGCCTTAGGTGTGTACGTGTAGCCCTCCCCTCGCCCCTCTATTTATAGGGGAAGGGGGAAGGGGGCCGGCCCCCTCCAGATGAGATCTAGAGGGGGGGCGGCGGCCAAGGGGAGGGGGCTTGCCCCCCAAGCATGGGGGCGCCCCCTCTAGGGTCCCCCCCCCAACCCTAGGCGCATGGGCCCAAGGGGGGATGTGCCCGGCTCTCCATGGGCTGGTTCTCTCTCCTCTACGGCCCATGAAGCCCTCCGAGAGAGGTGGCCTCTCCCGGTGGACCCCCGGAACCCCTCCGGTGGCCCCGGTACAATACCGGTATGCCCCCGAACTTTTTTGGTGACCGTATGACAACTTCCCATATATAAATCTTCACCTCTGGACCATTCCAGAACTCACTGTGACGTCCGGGGTCTCATCTGGGACTCTGAACAACATTCGGTAATCACATACAAGTCTTCCTAATAACCCTAGCGTCATCGAACCTTAAGTGTGTAGACCCTACGGGTTCGGGAATCACGCAGACATGACCGAGACCGCTCTCCGGTCAATAACCAACAGCGGGATTTGGATACCCATGTTGGCTCCCACATGTTCCATGATGATATCATCGGGTGACCCACGATGTCGAGGATTCAAGTAATCCCTTATGCAATTCCCTTTGTCAACCGGTGCGTTACTTGCCCGAGATTCGATCGTCGGTATCCCAATACCTCGTTCAATCTCGTTACCGGAAAGTCACTTTACTCTTTCCATAATGCATGATCCTGTGACCAACCACTTGGTCACATTGAGCTCATTATGATGATGCATTACCGAGTGGGCCTAGAGATACCTCTCCGTCATACGGAGTGACAAATCCCAGTCTCGATTCATGCCAACCCAACAGACACTTTCGGAGATACCTATAGTGTACTTTTATAGCCACCCAGTTACGTTGTGACGTTTGGTACACCCAAAGCACTCCTACGGTATCCGGGAGTTGCACGATCTCATGGTCTAAGGAAATGATACTTGACATTAGAAAAGCTCTAGGAGACGAACTACACGATCTTGTGCTATGCTTAGGATTGGGTATTGTCCATCACATCATTCTCCTAATGATGTGATCCCGTTATCAATGACATCCAATGTCCATGGTCAGGAAACCGTAACCATCCATTGATCAACGAGTTAGTCAACTAGAGGCTCACTAGGGACAAGTTGTGGTCTATGCATTCACACATGTATTACGATTTCCGGACAACACAATTATAGCATGAACCATAGACAATTATCATGAACAAGGAAATATAATAATAACCATTTTATTATTGCCTCTAGGGCATATTTCCAACACCTCTAACATCAATATCTCTACACTCCTCAGGCTAAGGTAACTTAATCAGCTCTAGCTCACCCAGAACCAAGTACATCTGTGGCTCATGCTCATAGAAAGAGAAAGGACAAAGCCCATGTGGTGGAAACTGAGGTGAGAAGAAGTTTCGGGCATCAAGAAATGAATAAGGGGTTTAAGAGACAATCTTGTCAGGATAAACTCTCTTTTCCCTGGTCTTCTTCTCTGCATGCATTATCAACAAGGGTTTTTAAAAATCTCTCTATCTCCTTTTGCAAGGCTGCTACTAAGGACTGCACAGAGGAGATGCCGCACCAGCAGAAAAAGAAGAAGGAAAGCAAGCAAGCTAGCAAAGGGGTGTCCAAGAAGAATCCTATTTTCAAGCCCTAGGAGTTCCCAGTTTCCTCAGTTCTAGCAGTAGCCTTCTTTTCTTTATCATGTGTAAGATGGACAAAAGTAGATGTGGGCTCTTTGTTACATGTGGGTACTTTGTTGCTCTGTGGGAGCTTTTGTCAGAGTGGAATGTATAAGGATCTTATTCTTAGCTGAGAGTTGTTTGCTCTCTTTTGTTATGTTGGTTCTGCTTATATATGTCTCTATATTATGTGGGCTTGTTCCTTGCTATCTAAGGGCCTGTGATGTGGTTGTTTATGCATGTGGCATAGACAGTGGTTGCTCTCGCAAGTTTTTTATACCAGATCTAGGGCTTTGTTTCCATGAATAGAAACTGGAATATTCTCTACTCGAATATTAAAGGACTCAATGACAATGGTAAATGGCTTGCTTTAAGAAATAAAATTGGGGAGGCAAATGCTGACATGATTTGCCTCCACAAAACAAAAAAGGAGTTTTTTATCAGAGATATCTCAAGAATTTTTGTCCCAACAGGATCCACAAATTTGATCTCCTCCCTTCTGTTGGTGCCTCTAGGGGCCTCCTGGCGGCTTGGAATGGTAGCCTTTTTGATGGAGAAACTCTGTTCTCTAATGATTTCTCTATATCCATTAAATTTGTTTCCAAAATGTCTAGAGAGGTGTGGATCCTCACCAACATCTATGGTCCCTGTCAAGGAGAGGCAAGAGAAAGGTTTTTAGACTGGTTTAAGCACATCCACATGCCTAATGACATGCAATGGATTATCATGGGAGATTTCAATTATATCAGGTACCCTAGCAACAGAAGCAGATCTGGTGGCAACTTCTCTGATGTGATGCGATTCAATGAGGGTATTAATGGCCTTGCTTTGGTGGGAATTCCTCTAAAAGGGAACATCTTCACTTGGAGTAACATGCAAACTGCTCCTCTCCTGGAAAAACTGGATTGGGTTTTTACATCAGAAGCCTGGACTTCCCAATGTCCACACACTATTTTTCATCCTTTGGCTAAACCAGTATCAGATCATATCCCTTTCTTAATTTAGATTGGCACCCATATTACCAAGGCAAATATCTTCAGATATGAGAATTATTAGCTGCAAATTCAGGGATTCAAAGACACTGTCAAGCAAAATTGGGAGATTCCTCTGCATATTCAAGACAGTGCACAGAGAATTACAGCCAAATTCAAGAGACTTAGAAAATGTCTGAAGATTTGGGCAAGAAGCATCTCTCAATTGAGCAGCACAATCAGAGCAACCAATGAAGTAATTCTGGTCTTTGACTCCATTGAAGATTTCAGGAGTCTGACTGATGTTGAAAGCAATGGTAGGAATTTTCTAAAGCAGCATCTCATACATCTGCTACAGCTTCAGAGAACTTACTGGCAATAGAGGGACACTATTTGGTGGGTAAAGTTTGGGGAAGATAATTCTCAGTATTTTAAAGCCAAGGCCAGAATTAAATACAGAGTAAATCATATTGATTGCCTTCAAGATGAGTTGGGAAATTCTTTCAAAGATCATAGCTCTAAAGCAAATATTCTTCATCATGCTTTCAAGAAGAGGTTGAACACTTCTGTCCCAACTTTTAATCCTCTAAATTTAGAGAGTTTACTTCCTACAGATGTGGATCTTTCCATGTTGGAAATCCCATTTTTTGATGAAGAGATTGATAAAGTAATCAGAGAGCTCCCTCCTGACAAAGCTCCTGGGCCAGATGGCTTCAACACTAACTTTGTGAAGCATTGCTGGGCTATTATTGCTTCATATTTCCATGAATTGATTAAGGAATTTTACCATGGCAAATTAGCTTGCAGAGCATCAACTCTTCATGCATCACTCTCATACCTAAAAAGGATGCTCCAATCACCTCCAATGACTTCAGACCTATTTCTCTTCTGAACTGCTCAATCAAAATCATCACCAAGCTGCTAGCAAACAAGCTGCAAACAGTTATTTTGAAGCTTGTTAATACCAATCAATATGGCTTCTTAAAATCAAGATCAATTCAGGATTGTCTAGCTTGGACATATGAATACATCAATCAATGCAAATACTTTGGGAAGGAAGTCATTGTAATCAAGCTGGATTTTGAGAAAGCTTTTGACCTTATTGAGCACAAAACAATCAGAAATATTCTCACTGCTAGAGGTTTTGGTAGAGGGTGGCTAATGTGGATGAACATGATTTTTTTTCTCTGGGTATTCTTCTGTTCTTCTCAATGGAGTACCGGGAACAGTTTTTGTGCAAAAGAGGGGTCAGACAGGGTGATCCTGTATCCCCCTTGCTCTTTGTTTTGGCAGCAGATATCTTGCAATCAATTCTCAATGAAGGCATGCATAACAACTTGATAAGGAAACCTCTGGAACATCACCCTTGCCCCGATTTCCTAGTTATTCATTATATGTTGATGTTACAGTTATTATCTTGCCTACAAGTGAAGCACAGGTAGAACAACTAAAAAATCTGCTCCTCCACTTCTCTAACTTTACTGGTCTGAGAGTCAACTATGAGAAATCTATCATGGTTCCAATTAATACCAGCCCTTCAAATCTGCAAGCCTTAGCAAGCAGGCTAGATTGTGTTACTGGAGGTTTTCCTTTTACTTATCTTGGTTTGCCCTTGAGCCTTACTAAACCAAAATTGGAAGACTTTGCTCCAGTCCTCAAAAGAATTGATAAGAGGCTCTCTGGTTGCTCAACACTTCTGTCTTATGGGGATAAGCTCACACTTATCAAGTCAGTTTTCACCAGCTTCCCTACTTTCTTCGTGAGCACTCTAGATTTACCACTGGGCATCGTGGAGCGGATCAACAAGTTCCTCAGGCATTGTTCTGGAGAAGTATGGCATGGAGGATAGAGGCACAGCCCTGATATCATGGAAAAAGGTTTGTACCCCCAAGAATCAGGGGGGTCTTGGAGTGCTCAACATTGCTATTCATAACAAATGTCTCCTCATGAAACACCTTCATAAATTTCTCAACCATGAGGATTTACCATGGGTAAAGTTAATCTGGGAATCCTATTACCCTGGAGGTGTGCTTACTAGTCGACCTGTGGGCTCTTTCTGGTGGAAAAATATTCTGAAACTGATGCCTCAATTCAAAATGGTAGCCAAAGGACAACTTGGACAGGGAGATACCATTATCTTTTGGCAGGATAACTGGGGGCATGGAGCACTTAAAGACAAATATCCTGAACTCTATTCATTCACCCACAATGAATTGGTGTCTGCACAAGAATTTTTTTCAGTCTAGTGATTTGGTGAGCAATTTCCATACACCTTTAACAGTTCAGGCTCATCAACAGCTTCAGGAACTTCATATGGTGGTACAGTAGTCTATGTCCACTTCTTCGCCTGATAAATGGATTTACCCTTGGGGCACATCTTTCTCTTCCATCAAGATGTACAGAGAAGAGAATTGATAGCAGGGGAATTGGCCTTTTCATCTTCAAGTAAATCTGGAAAAGTGCTGCTATGCTCAGATACAAAATTTCATTTTGGCTATTACTGCATGATAGAGTGAATTTAAGGAATTTGCTTCAAAGGAAATCCTTTTACCTACCTTCCTATGAATGTGTGCTTTGTCAAACACACACCATGAAAACTTCCATGCATCTTTTTTGGGACTGTGAATTTACAGTCAAATGCTGGAGCACTATTCTTGGACAGAGAAACATGGGCATTTCAGTTTTTGATGAGGTGATGCTTTCCACTCAAGCCCTCCCTAACCCCATTGCTATGGAAGTTATCATTACGGGCTGCTGGAACATTTGGATGCAGAGAAATGGAGTTATTTTCAGGGCTACTCCGTCTTCAGTCATCTCTTGGAGAGCTTCCTTTCGAGCGGACATGCTTCTAATTAAGCACAGGATCAAGGACAAAATTTTCAGATAGGCTTTCTAGCTGGATTGATCAGTTTTTAACTTAATTATCATGTTGCCTCAAGGTTTCACGAAAACTGAAGTTGGCTAGGTTGAGCTGGTTGTAATTTATGAGACTATTGTACATACTTTTATGCTTTTAGTATATTTACCGTAGAACGATTGTTCTACGGTTTTCGGTTCAAAAAAAGTGGAAGCACATGGTGGAAATTGTGCGGTCGCTTGGGAGACAGTGTACATGCTTCCAACCTTCCCATGCTTTATGCTTTGCCAACCTTTCACAGCGTAGAAGCACGTACTGCCATCTAGCTGGGCTTTGGTCCTGCTAATTAGCTAGTTTGTGTAGGGAAGAGTTAATTTGTGAGTGATAAAGAAAACTCTGTTTCTCCCGCGCAAAAAAACAAAATAACATAGATTGAGTTTTGAGTTGAATTTGTTTGGAGTTGTAGACATACTTGGCATATATATTTTCAAAAAAATAGAATTTTTCAGAATGCCTACGTAAACATGAGAGATCCACACACAACAGCGTCTCTGCAGATGCTCGCTCAATAACGATACCCCCGATCTCGCCCCCGTGTCGCTCTCCCAGGAGCGGCTCGGGCGGACCTGCACGCCGCCGCGGCCGGCCCTCCCCGCCACCTCGCCGCCGCCATAGGGCGCCGCGGGCAAAGCCCACACGGCGTCGGCGACGGCGGGGCTGTCTTCTCTCGTCCGCCTCGACGGATGTCGAGCGGCGGCGGCTCATGCTTGTACGTCGGCGATGCGGGCCTAGGAGCAGGGCGCGGTCCTGTGCCTTACCTCGCGTGCCAGGGTCGCCTTCAACGCTGCTGGAGGCTGGCAGCTGCGGCTGGGGGCGGCGGCTGCTTCTCGCGGCGACTGGATGCCGGGGCGGCGGCTCTGGAGCTTGGCGGTGTTCCTTCTCGGCACTCGGTAAGCGGTGGCGGGGCGTGGGGCGCGCGGCGCTGGCCTCAGCAGGTGGTGGCGCTCGCTGGGCTCGCGGCGGCGCTCCGGCATGTGCAGGCGACTGTGGCCCCTGTGTGCGGTGAGCGGCTCCCTATCCGACCCAGACGGCGCGGGGGTGGTGGCAGCCTGGCGTGGCCGGCGATCTGGATGCGGTTGGGCCGGCGGCTCGCTGGTCTGCTAGAGATCCAGGGGCATCATCGTCTCTAACTCGATCTGCTTCGGTTCGTGCTAGATCCGGTACACGGAAATAGTCGTCACCTCACGGTGCTGGTTACATGGATCTGGTGGCGACGGCTCGACCCTTGGTCTAGACTTCGACAGAGAAGGCGACGGTCCGTGCACAAGAAGCGGATGGAGTTCTTCGAACAGATCTGGGTGAAAAGCTGCTCTTGGCTAGATGCCAAAGCCGGTGATGGCGGCGCTCTACGGTGTCGTCTCCTTCTTGAAGGCATCGCCGTGGAGAAGTTCTAGACTACGATCTGCTACCTCCGGGGGAAACCCTAGATCGATAGATCAAAAGACGGCGGCGCGTTTGTGTCGTTTCCCCCTTTGGGGCGTCTTTCTTGGAGGTGTACGCGGGCTCGAGGGACCAGTGGACGACGTGATTGGTGGAGCGGTGCTTCATCATGCACATTGATGGTGACAGATCTCGATGGCTTGGCGCTCTGGAGATTAGGCGTCTGATGTGCGATGATGGATTCACGCAGGAAGGTGATGATGTCTGGCGTCATGGTGGCGTCGATGGTAGCTAGAGTGGGCAAGGTAGATGCAGCAGTACAACACTGAAGATGGATTGGTGGCAGGTGACTGTGGCGGCCTCATACCCGGCAGGCGTCCTGGTTGAGGAGTGCGCCGGACTGGTGGGTGCCCCATACCCGGCAGGCGTCCTGGTTCAGACCTCAGGTCTTAAATGTTAGGTTTGACTGCGAAGTTTGTTTGGTATTAGGCCCAGACTATCAGCATCCCTTCATCAACTGGATAGGAGTAGAGACAGATGTTGCCTGGACGGTGGCTTTAGTCTTACTGTTGTATTACTTTGTAACCTTTTGTGTGAATAATTAATAAAGTGGCTGCATGCATCATCCAGATATAAAGGCCGGGGTCCTCCTTCATTTCTAAAAATAAAAATAAAAACACGAGCAGCATGGAACTTTCAAGCATGATTGCACTCTACCTGGTCGTCCGGAAGGCATCGGAGCTTACCGAAGGGTGCGTTGGGAAGCAAAGAGTGGCAGTGTCGTCACACACCTATAGTCTGACGGCATGGGCAGCTACGGATGTCCATCTTGTGCGGGAGCACATTGGTGGGTTGACCAGCGGCAACGGAACAACCAAGAAGGATTGAAGTTGTTGATGGTGGATCAAATGGGCGTGATTATTTGTCCAGGAACCAAAAGTAAACTCAGTGACGAGTTGAGAGAGACAATTCTAAAAATAAAAAGGACATGTTGAGAGACAAAAGCACTCATTTTTCTTTCTATATATATATGCACCTCTCTTGTCAACAATTTGCTTCTTATTTTGATTAAACACCGTAATATTTCCGAGTTCCTGACTACTACTACTTCGTAAAGAAAATATTTGCATCAATCAACATTCGGCCATCCAGCCACCCACGACCTGATCCACGCGGCCCACGTAGCCACACGCGTATAATCGATGTGACCTGCCAGCTGACTTTCCCAAGAGGTCTTAGATAAAATCTCTCCAATCAGTACCATCACTTGTAGTGGCATGGATACCACGAGAGAAATGTAAACGGAACACGTAACTTGGTAAGGCCTTATACAATGTGAGGTACTTAGAGAGATGCTTAGAGAAATAAATCGGGGTTTTCTGAAGCACCGGTGCCTATTTCTACAGAAGAGACGCTTAGTTAAGCATCTATCCTATACAAATAAGCACCGGTGCTTAAGAAAAGTTTAGTTTATTTCCCTAAGCACCTCCCCTAAGCACCCTTCTATACAAGGCCTAAGGGCATCTTTAACGCCCGCAAATTTCCTCCCTGATGCATCCACGGGCAGAGAGGGACCATTCCACGAATATGGATGTGAGAGGCCGCCATTCAACCATAGCCACATACATTTTGACAACAGTTCAAACTAACCGGATGAAATTCGTGCAAACATGACCGGATTTCATATAAACATGCCGTATTTCATACAAAGCAGACGAAAATGTTTACATTTTGAAAATATTGTAACTAAAAAGGTAAAACTATGCGCATGTACAGTTGCATGGAGCTCCACTCTCACGACACAGATACACTACACAAGTCTATGACCAACCATGGCTGATTCTTTTGTCTTCCTCATGTCCAGCAACCCGGTCACCGGACTACCGGGAGCCCTAGAGGTATATACTTCAGCGCAAAGGGCGGCTCGCTTGCCCAGCGCTTATCAACGTGGAACCACCGGCTAATGCTTCAGCCAAAGGGGAAGGGGGCGCCTCCGCTTCCATGGAGCCCATGCGGGGTCAATCATGCTTTGCGCTGAAGAAGAACCGGATAAAACAACGACAGTGTACACGCCTCAGCGGTGGCCTTCATGGGACCCAAGCGGCGGTACCCTCCCGTGTTCTAGTTCTCCTCGATGGTGGTGGCTGGCGCGGACGTGCTGGCCGTCAACTCGTCAACATCCGCGCAGCCGACTTCTTTCTCTGCCTGCATGGCGAGGCTATGCGTGCGTCGACGACGGATGGTGTGCTTGCAGTACGACGAGGCGTCATCGACGGCAGCGACGATGCCCGTGTCGCCGTGCTCACCACACCATGCCGGTCTGGAGAAACTCACCACTCCTCCACGAGCTACCTTGGAGCGGCGAGTTGCTGAACCACGCGCCGGCTTGGAGCGGCAACTTACTCCATCGGACTAGGCGAGGGAGGTGGCGCAGCAAACTACGTTGCTCGTATCCGCCGGGCTCGTTGGGCCCCAGATGGCTTTTATGCCGGAGAACTACTCTTCCTACTCGTCGGATGACAACGAAAGAGTGGAGAAAATGGTGGAAGGAGGGGATGGGGAGCGGTGGAGTGGTGCGATTCTTACCCGGCGTCTGGCCTCATTTAAATAGAGGATGAATGGCCGGAGCTTTCCCGGTGTTGCGTTTAATGTCGGCCCGCCCCTGGACGGACGTTTGGCTGGAGTAAATTTCTCGGCATCCATCTGAGTTTAATGGAGTTATTTGAATGCGGCGTGGAGGCATGTGCAGCCGGGCGTGTAGCATGCGGCGCCCTTGGCTGGCGCGTCGCTTCAATGGCGGAGGCAATGAGAGGTCGCGTCGACCCTAAGCCACCTTCAATGCATATGGAGCGCCGCGCTATACAATGGCATGAATGCGGGCAACTGGCACTACAGGAATCAGGCACTTGGCCGTCCGTCATGGCTGACGGCAAAGGCATTCTTGGCGGACGGCAAAGTCCTTTGTTGTCTGTCAGCAGACGGCAACAGGTCCGGCTGAATAAGCTACGTCAAAGGGCTGGTAGACGTGGCAGCTTATGGCCGTTAGGGGGTTAACAACAAAGAAAGAATAAAACATGGGCTATATAGACTCTTTGCCGTCCGCCACCCCACGACAAAGGACTTGGACGGCAGACGTGGCAGCTTATGGCTGTTAGGGGGTTAACGGCGTGCTTTGTCGTCAGCTGGCAGACGGCAAAGACCATTTCATCTTTACCGTTAGCTAGCGGACGGCAAAGTGAACCAAATAGGCCAGCCCCTCAGGTTGAACAGGTAGCTGCCACGTGGCAGCGTTGCCGTCTACTGGCTGAAGGCAAGCTTCTTTGCCGTCTGCCAGCTGACGGCAAAGAGTCTGTATAGCCCCTGTTTTTTCTTAAATTCATTCAATTTGAACACACAAGTTTGAACACACAAATTTCACAGCAGACATATCGAACACACATTCATCATATATACATACATAACCAACACAAAGTTCCATCCATACATATTACAATAGTTTCACATTTTTATTGAGCTAACCTAGGCAACTAAGCATATTAGAGCTAATTTAGAGCTAACTTAGGTCATTTTGGAGAAGAAGAAGAAGAAGAAGAAGAAGACTAAGAAGAAGAAGAATAAAACAAGAAGAAGAAGAAGAAGAAGAAGGTTTTTACCCTTTTCCTTCTCATTCTTCTTCTTTTCTTCTTTCTTTTTCTTCCTTTTCTTCTTCTATTCTTTCTTTTTCTCCTCTTCTTTGTTTTTCTTCTTCTTATTCCTTATTTGTGTCATTTTAGAGCTTACATAGGTAATTATGCCATTTTTAGCTAACTAAGCTTATTATGTCAATTTGGATGAAAATAAGGTAATTAAAGGTCGCTAACATAAGTAATAATGCCATTTTTGAGCTAACATAGGTAAAATGGATCATTTTGGAGCTAATCTAGCTAAAATGGATCATATTGGAGCTAACCTAGGTTAAATGTGTCATTTTGGAGCTAACTTAACTAATTATGCCATTTTTTAGTTAACTAAGCATAAATATGCCATTTTTTACACAAGTAAGCCAAGTGTATGTCATTATTGAGCAAACCTAGGTAACCAAGCATATTAGAGATAACTTAGCATATTAGAGCTAACTTAGGTCATTTCGGAGAAAACAAAGCTAAGTGTAGATCATTATGGAGATCTAGCATACGTGACATAGTTCACTCATTCTTCTTCTACTTCTCCATCTTCATCCTGATGCGCCAAGAGCGGAGAGGCAGTGAAGGAAGTGGGATGTAGTCTTCTACCATAATTGGCATGGTCATGTCGCTCGGCTGTGGGATCGCTGGCGCCGCCACCATCGTGAGGTCATTGCCAGGCACCACTACCATCGCAAGGCCATCTTTAGACAGCACCATCGCTAGGTCATCCTCAGCCACCACCATCTCTTGCCCATCATGAGCCACCACCATCTCTTGCCCATCGTTAGCCACCACCATAGCTAGGTCATCCTCAGCCACCACCATGTCTTGCCCATCATCAGCCAGCACCTCCTCATCCCCACTCCACTCCTCTTCTTCCCCACTCCATTCTGGATCATCCTCACAGCTGCTTTTGCTGTAGCCAGAGTCGGTGCTACTTTGACTGTAGCCAGAGTCACTGCTGTTGCTTCCATTGCCTGACCAAATGCAACAATGACAGTTAACAATCGATGTGAGACAAAGCCAAATGTAGAGGAAGAAGAGGCGGAACGTACTGGCATCGTCATCGTCCTGGTAGCGCATGCGGCACATAGTCATGTTGAACACCTTCACGGTGAGCATGGTGTCGCCGTCGTACCTGAAGAGAAGGAAGTACCCGTGCCGTAGGTCGTAGGCATGGTAGAACTGCTCCCAGCCACGATAAAGGTACATGTGGCCGTACCTGATCACCAGCTACATGTCCCAATGCCTACGAAGCCCGCTGCCGGCCTATCGCAGCTTCACATTCTTTGGCCGATGGTCGTCCAACATCTTCATGAAAGTGTCAGGCAGCCTCTACAGTGTGGGATAAGGAGTGATGTAGAAAAGAGCAGAGTTATCATATAAAGAGATGGGTGAAGGGGATATCTCTCCTTTTACATACCCGCCTCCTGGATGAATTCTCAAGTATGATACTGATCAGAACTCGAAAGCATCGAACTCGTACTCCGGTGCGGCAGAGCGCAGCCTGCCGTGGCGGCCTCCCCACATCTCTGATAAGCAGTAGAAGAGACCAATTAGTACCCTTACAACATTATCATACAACATTACAACAGCACAAGTTTTGAGCAGAAGATAATCAACTACACTTAAATAATGAGAGCCATGTTTTTAGACATGAAAGTATACTGAGAAAAAAAAGCAATGCACTTGTGCTCAACAACATCAACAGAGCATAGTAATCTATAAAACAAAGCATATTTTAGGTGGCTCTAGGTTGACATACTCGAGCTGAGCACAAGATTTATTAGTAGCACTAGTCGTCAACCCGTGCCATCGCACGTGATAGACACCAAAATGTGACTTTAGTTAAATTTCATATAACAACTATTTTAACTTCTTTCGGTCAGCAACCTAGGCAACTAGAAGTATAAAAACCTTCAACTAAAGAAAAGAAAGAAACTAGGGAGTGTTGGTTGAGAGATCCCGGTACAAAATGAGTTACCAAAATGAAACTAGGAGTGTTAGTTGAGAGATCATAACAGATTGTGAACCCTAGGCAGAGACAGTGACCAATTGGGGTGGCGCGCGGCGGAGGAGGGGGTCGCCGGGGCACACTTACTTGATGGCAATGATCGTGGAACTTCTACCCAATGGCTGTGATCCTCTCCGGTAAGTTCTGGAGCCTTTCGACTCACTGTGCAGAAATATGGAATGCATCAAAACTTATGTAAATGAAATTTAAATGGGCAGCGTTGTTCGTGAAATCAAACAGAGATACAACAAGACAACTCATCCAATATCTACTATCAACAACCATATCACATTTCCGCTAAGACAATACGAGGTCAGATATAAAGTAGACAGAACTCAGAGCAAGACGTAATACATGAAATCCTCAGGAACATGAAAGTACATATGAAATAGTTGGTCAAAATACATAAGAGATAAAATAATTACAAAGAAACCTTGGAATAAGCTAATCAAATGGTTAATAGAAGACATGGTGCTAAATTTAGTAGAACTCCCAGCACAAATATATGAACAGATGTACCAGCACAAATATATCAACAGATCTACCATCACAAATATATTAACAGGATCTACCAGCGCAATATTTAACCTCATGGGGACATCAAACGAACAGTATTAGTAGCACAGTTGAGGATCTACACATATCATACATATAGTTATTTCCAACATCCAAAAACATAGCTATTGGTTTATAACTAAACCAAAACAGAATAGCTACAATTATCATGAACCTCAACTTGGTGGTCAAGCTCACGAAGAACCACAAGCAAATCAGGTCGGGGTGGCGCGGGCTGGAGGAGGGGGTCGCTGGGGCGGCAGGGGCGGCGCGGCGATAGGGTTGGCGCGGGGCAGAGAGGGAGCCGCCGGGGTGGAGAGGGGGTCTCTGGGGCGATGTGGGTGGCGCGGGGCGGCGGCGGCACAATGGTGGGGCGGCTGTTGGCAGGGGTGGCGCGGGGCGATGGCGGCTCGGGCTTGGGGAAGAGAAAGGGGACAGCGAGAGAGTGGTCGGGCGCGGGCGTGTTTGATTTTTAGTTAGGGCATGGTTCTTTGCCGTCTGCTAGCAGACGGCAAAGAGCCTACCTAACGGACGCCAGTTTAAGCACTTTCTTTGTCGTCTGCTAGCGGATGGCAAAGAAAGTGGTCGTTAGGTGGTTCTCACTAGTGGGCCACCCTGCCTCTTTGTCGTCTGCTAGCTGACCGCAAAGCTTCTATGCCGTCCACTAGCTGACGGCAAAGATATGGCTGACGGAAAACACGCTCTTTGCCGTCAGCTCTTTCTTTACCGTCAGCTTTCTGTATACTGATGGCAAAGACCTTCTTTGCCATCAGCGAGCTGATGGCAAAGACCTGGCTGACGGGAAAGATCCTGATTCTAGTAGTGTGGCAATGGGCAGGAAGCACGCACGGGAGGTGGGAGGGTTTGTTGTGGGCTAGGGCGGTCAGAAGCAGGTGCTATAGTGGTCCGGACTCCCGCAACCCCCCCCCCCCCACCACCACACACACACACACGTTTGTCTCTGGTTTGCGGGAGAAAACGTGTCCGGACCGCCCCACGGACGGATACATGACCATGTTGGATGGCTTTCGCGGTTCGGATAGACCAATCCGGTCGAATGCGGGAGGTTTATGGGTCGTCGTTGCAGATGCACTAAGGTAAATTTTCT